>NW_028281178.1:322500-402500 GCF_059751285.1 Brachycentrus maculatus | reverse complement strand
TGTGTTTGATTTAACATTTAATACACAAATGTAACATCGTACATTTCGCAATTATTACCATGCTTCAAGTAATTATTACCGAGTTTATAATAATAATGATTTTGTATAATTTATACAGCGCCATTTTCGCAGAACGCTACCTCGAGGGCGGTTTTTATACGGCGTTGACTGCGAGGGTTATTAAAATATCAATTAACCCTTTGTACCTTTGTTTTTGATTCGTGAATAACAAATCCCTGAAATAGGGACAATAATTCGTATTTTCAGACTTCAAATTAGTGCCTTGTATTAAATTCTATTTCATTGTAAAACAGCCGGCAGTCAATTTGGTCCCGAGTAGCGTCATTTCTCATTTCGCCACGTTAATTACTATCCGAGTCGAAATTGGAATTCCCAAGATCACGACTAAATTAAGATGACGTCGTCGTAGCTAATTCGATAGCTATGATTATGACGGGCGATTCAATTATACGGAGCGAACGCTGGTGTTGCCACGTGCGTGGACTATTGGATCCTAGATGCTGGGGTAGGTTGATCATCAGGTATAATGTGTACGTAATAGTGGCAACATTTTTATTGTGTCCAAATATTTCTTACAAATCTGAGTTTATTCACTTATTTTGTTATTTTTTGACATCTCATCAAAGATGAAGAAGAATATGGATGTCTGGGCATTTACGGGGCTGACGACCGTCATAGGCTGGTTTAAGTGATCACTTTACACACGTGTAACATTCACCAATTCTACCCATTATTGACAACCACATTACTCCAATTCTTAAAATTGTGATTATAATCCAGGATTCGGAAAATGCAAAAAAACGTACTACGAAAAATGTCCCTTATTGTGTTTTGAGTTTGTACAGCCATACACC
Source organism: Brachycentrus maculatus (assembly GCF_059751285.1). Lineage (NCBI taxonomy): Eukaryota > Metazoa > Arthropoda > Insecta > Trichoptera > Brachycentridae > Brachycentrus > Brachycentrus maculatus. Next base: position 401,625 of record NW_028281178.1, on the reverse strand, counting down.
GTTGTTGTCTTCCTTCTAGCTACACTAACCCAGCCTTATGGGGTACAACAGCAGAGCTTTGGATCATAATGAAGTCTAGTGGACCGTGTAATGTATGCAAAGTTCGGCCCGTACCGTGGGCGTGGGTATACTATACATCCAGAAGCCAGTCGGCGGTATTTAGGACAAGCCACGTGGAAGCTATTGGAGTAATGTATGGGAATTTACATTGTCCGACGTTACAGCCGCAGTCCGCAACGTGTGCCCGTCTGGACGGTCCACTATGATGAGGCTTACCATACGTCCCGGTTCGACCGGGATTGTGCTGGTTCCAGACACGGGTCCCGGCTGGTTTAGATTTTGTCCCGGTTTACGCGAGGACTGTCCATTTATCTATTTGACTTTGAAGCGTCGGCAAAAACAAATGTTTTATCAATTGATTCGGCAGTCACTTTGTGGTAAAATCTATCCATTTTTAATTAATGTATTTACTCAACCTTCAACGTCCCAAGGACCCAACTCTAAAATTAAGAATTAGCTTCACATACGGTGTTTGAAAATGATGCGGAATGCATCGATACACGTGTCACAGTAGATTTTAAGAAACAGTGGTATTTACTTAGTAAAACATTAATTAAAAAAAAAACAAATGTCTTGGACATTTTCTAGTTTAAAAGAATTTATTATTTGTCACAAATAATTTTTTTTTTAAATTTAAATTGCATTCGAAGTTGTTACACTCCTCAACAATTTATATTTAATTTTATATATTCATTTCATTCATTCGAACCCTTACCCGCACCCCAATGGTGCAAAGGGCACTGCATCATATAAACGCTGTGTTAGTAATGTTGAATAAATATTAGAGTGAAAAAATCACCCCCCTCAGGGAATCGAACCCGGGACCTCCAGAACGGTAGCCGAGTGTGCTGACCATTGCACTAGGGAGGCGGAATTTCATATAAATAAACGTTAATAAATAAATAAAAAAAATTTCGGTGAAATATATTTTTTGCATTGATTTCTATGGGAAAAAATGTTTCGCTTAACGAGTAAGATGCTGGAACGAATTATGCTCGTTATAAAAGGGTTCCACTGTATTTGTTTTTCCCCCTACCTGTTCCGGTTTGGAGCTTTATAATTATGGTAAGCCTAACTATGATGAATTTGTAATACGAGTGTGAGATTTTCATACATTTCGCTATTTTGCATTCATCTTGTTGGTGTCTAATGATAAGTAACTAACTAACTAACGCCGTTTCCCACGGGAATAAGCAGAGAAAATAGAACGCCACATTCATGCATCTTCTCACAAAAAAATGTTCATAAAAATGTTTTTCACGGAATTCAGTTAGAAACATTATTTTTTTAATTTGTTTTATTATTAAAATCTAACTTTATTATTATAACTAACCATCACGCCGCTTTCCACACAGGTAGGCAGAGAGGATATAGCACACTACACTACTCGGCTGTCGAAACTTAAAACACAGTAAGGGACATTTTTTTATAGTGTGTTTTTTTTGCATTTTTGGACTAAGTAGTTTCTACTTAGTCCAAAAATGCAAAAAAAAACGTACCACAAAAAATGTCCCTAACTATGTTTTAAGTTTGGACAGTCGTACTGTCTTCCCAAATATACTTTGCCTCTTTCTAAATATCCATCCCTGAAGATGACAGTTTCAGTACTGAGTGTTATTTGATCGGTTTGGTGACGCGTTTTCTTTGTGTTTATACTCAGTACTGTTAAGAAGCGGCACATTGTGTTTCACTCAATTTATTGGCGTCGCTTTGCCCTCCTCGCCCATATAACTTTTATAATTTTACAAATAAATAATTGATCTGAATTGCGCGTTTCCGTTATTTCATCATCAGTGTTCCATTATTTCCTTATATCGCTCATTCCTTTCAAGAACGTCATAAATCAAAAATCGTCAATTTTCAGTTGTGTATGTTTTCAGAATGCCCAGAAAATGTACTATATCCCAGCAAAAGTGGCATATTTTTAACCTAATATTTACCCGCTACAGGGCAGAAAATGTTGTTTTCGCATTTTGAAGAAAATGTATTGTTTAATTATTTTTATAAATAAATTAAATATTTTTTAAATGTAGAAAAAACCTTCAGGTTTTACCTAAAAAGATATGTTGCACAGTAAAAAGTTCAATAAGTGGCTTGATATTTATTTTTAATACATTGTGTTTTTTTTTTAAACTTTAAAATCGTTCTCCTGAGAAATCAAGTATTTTGATTTATGACGTTCTTGAAAGGAGTGAGCGATATCACCATTTGAACATCCCTATCGTACAACGTATCCATTTGATATTCTTGTCTAAATTGATCTCGACCAATATCAACCGTAAACTAAGGCGGAAACTAATTTTATAAATTGATATAGTGCGCAAGTTTCTGAGATGTGAGATGCAAGTTTCCTCCCTAGTTTCTGGGTCTCGAACGTGGATATCGCAAACACGAGATAATTGATAAATATAACTGGATATGGACCGAATATTACACTCTAGCACGATAAAGCAATAAGATGGAGGTTGGCCTTAAAGTTAACTTTCCGTACAGCCGTCGGGTAGGCACTTCGATGGAATTAGAATAGATCTGTGCAATAAATAAGGCACCTTATGAGATACGAGTGTCATAAGGCGATCTAGAAAGCTCTTTTTAGAAGCATTTACCTATAATTATTTTGACATCTCAATAAAGGTGAAGAAGAACATGAAAGTCTCGGCATTTACAGGACTTACGGCCGTCATAGGCTGGTTTGAGTGATCTAAAATGGTTGAAGATAATGATTTCAAGAAAATAGTGACATTAATAACTAGCAGACGTAGCAGAATAAGGACCTTAACGTTTTATATATCGCTCACTTCTTTCAACGTCATATATCAAAAAACTTGTTTTTTCAAGAGATCGTTTTTAAACTTTTAAAATATAATGAATGTATTTAATAAAATATCAAGCCACTTATTGAACTTTTTACTGTGCAACAGATTTTTTTAGGTGAAACCTGAATGTTTATTTCTCCATTAGAAAAATTTTAAGTCTATTAGAAAAAAATTAAACAATACCTTGTCTTTAAAATGCAAAAACAACACTTTCTGCCCTGTAGCGGGTAAATATTAAGTTAAAAATTTGCCGCTTTTGCTAGGAAATAGTACATTTTTTTGGGCTTTCCGAAAACATGCACAATTAAAATTTGACCTTTTTTTATATATGACGTTATTGAAAGGAGTGAGCGACATGTTTGTTGACAAATTGACGTTATTCGCAATGTAAAATCTTTTACCTTTCCATTACACGAAACCTTTCAAGGCATTTCCAACCCCTTAATTAAATACAATCATTGTCATTCGAGGTCTAACCATATTTCCCCTAATGTACAATACATCCGAAAAAAGTTGGATGTAAATCATAAATCGAGTTGATTATAATGCCGTCTTTTACATCTAGCCTCTTTTGATCTTGAATGGACCATAGCAACAAATAAACATGGTACTTGATATCACCCTTAGTTAAAACATTATAATGTTTTATTTTTACGGGGAAAATGTTTTATGGGTTGAATTCCTAGGTAAGCAGAGGGCGAAAGAGTTAAAGATGGCTTCTATAATCAATCTGTTACTGAGTAACAGTTTCTCCACCTTTGTTAAAACGACCCCCTTAATTCAGATTAAGAACGTTGCTTTATGAGCGGCAGGACCTACCCTCGTATTTATAACTGTAATTTACACCGCGCAAGGGGTTGGTTTTAAACGTACAAAACCTTTTCTTTTTCTTGATCAAAACCTTACTCTTAACTGTGTAGCAAAGATATTTCTTAATGAAAAAAAATTAATGCGTTACAACGTTTTGAGTGTGTCCAAATACTTGTTCACAAATCTGGATTATCTCCAATTACAGGAGTCATTTTTCATATTGTTTTTCATATCTTATCAAAGATTAAGAAGAATATGGAAGTCTGGGTATTTACGGGGCTGACGATCGTCATAGGCTGGTTTTTTAAGTGATCACTCTATACAAGTGTAACATTCACCAATTCTACCCATTATTGACGATCAGATCAATCAGAACCTAAAATCTGGTGGTGTCAAAAGTCTACGTAATCGGAGAGCATGTATGACTAGATGTATGGATGTGAAAGAAACTCTGAGTGTATGTCAGGACTGAAGAGTGTTCCATCCGCTCTGCCTACCCCTGCATAGAAACGTCGTGATGGTAGTATAATAGTAGTAGAAATAAAACTCCCTCAATTTGTATTTATTCTAAATAAATATGTTTATATTTTATAATATGCACGTTTCATCAATAATGATTCGAAATTACACAAATACACAGCCATTTTTAAGGAACAAGTAATTAAATCTAGTATTTTCAGCTTAAAATAGAAAATGTCTTATGTAACCTATAATACATATATAATAATATAAAAACCCTTATCCGCACCCAATGGTGCATAGGGCACTGCGTCATATTAACGCAGTGTTATCTTGATCGTTTACACATGAAAAAAAGGTGATCAGCCTTCCGCTTCAGGTACCAGTCCAGGGTAATATTGAATAAATATCACAGTGATAAAATCACTTATATTTATTTTACCCCCTTGGGAATCGAACCCGGGACCTCCAGAACGGTAGCCGAGCGTGCTGACCATTACACTACGGAGGCGGACAAAGTAACTAAGTAACCTAAGTAGAATAAAAGTTCACGGAGGATGCTGTACTACGAGTGTCTTGTTATCAGATTTACCATAAAAAGCTGAACTACTCCCAAGTTTTTTACGATCTTAGCACAAAGCTTAAAGCTATTAAAATAGAAATTAGACCTCTTTTTTACTGCCTGAGACTAGTAAGGGTGTAATTTGTAAAAGTCGTTTCTTTCCGCTATGTACACAAATAAAATGTAAACTTAATTATGTATTAATGCAAAGCCCTTTCGTACAATCAATCCCTTAAAAGAGTTATCCGTTTTGAAGTGAAATGCGGCGATTTCGTAATCGATAATTGGATGAAAATCGAGAGTGAGGTTTTAAGGACGCGTCACATTTATAAGGCACATTTCATTACATGAGCGAGGAGAAAGATACGAAAGCTGTTCAATTAATACTTACTGACTGACGTCATAAAACAAAATGTCGTTTATTTAGAAATTCCATGTTTGGATATTCTTCGATGTAGTCACCTTCCCGACACATAAACTTATCCCAATGGTGTTTTAACTTTTGGAAACAATCCTGGAATGCTTTTTTGTAATTTTGGAATGTCCTTTGCCTCAATCTCAGAAATCGTCTTAAATCTTCCTACTTCCATAAGTCTTTTGAGTTTGGGGAGCAAAAAGAAGTCAGAAAGAGTGAGATTAGTCTAGCAGTATGGGAACAGTGGTCGATTGAGCCAGAATTTATTTGTAACTTATTTTTTCTTTTAATTTTTCTTCTTGTCCACGACCGATAATGCATAGGTACTGCAATATGTAGAAGCAGTGTTATATTGGTCGTTATTTAACGTATTTATTTATTTACCTAGTTGAAAAGTGATCAGCTCAGCGCACACACAACGATACAAAGCGATATGATAAGGTAGCATGCCCGCTTTGTTCACATCAGACGCTATATATGAACAGTTGTAGCATCACGCGTTGTGCAAGTAATATTTATCATTATGAACTTATTAAAATAATTAACTTTGTTTTCACCACTTTTTTTTTTAATTAATACAATTTAACCTACCGGTTTCGACAAGAACCTTGTCATCATCAAGGTTTATTTTAGTTCAAAAACATTGAAAACAATAAAATACTCTCACCAAAAACTTTCAAACTATTCGTAAAAATCCTTAATTTTATTTTTATTATTCATTGCATAGCAACCCCAAATAACAACTAATGGGATCACCCAAAAAACAGTATGAAGCTGCGCACGCATACGTAAAGTGGAGAACACACAAAATACAAAAACCTACTGTGCAGAAATTTTAGGAACAGAAATTATAAAAATATCAAAAATAGGACTGGTACTTAAATTTAATTGATTATTGAAAATTTAAAAATTTTCATTTATGGCTTTTTTAATTTCCATAATCTTATACCTTTTGTCCGCCTCCGTAGTGTAATGGTCAGCACGCTCGGCTACCGTTCTGGAGGTCCCGGGTTCGATTCCCAAGGGGGGTAAAATAAATATAAGTGATTTTTTCACTGTCATATTTATTCAAAATTACCCTGGACTGGTACCTGAAGCGGAGGGCTGATCACCTTTCCTTCATGTGTAAACGATCAAGATAACACTGCGTTTATATGACGCAGTGCCCTATGCATCATTGGGGTGCGGATAAGGGTTTTATTATTTTATTATTATTTACTGTTCTTTGGGTGATTCCATTAGCTGTTATTATTATAAGTTTATAAAATGTGCCACAAAGTGTCTGCGGTAAACATTCAAGAAATTTATCATTATGTTTTCTGATTATTTAGGTTTGTGTCCTGCGATTGTTTGATTACACCCGTAAAGACTTAATCAAGAGATTTCACTTCTTATTATTACTAAGCCTCCTTTCGTAGAAGTTTCACTTCTTTCTCGTGTATATTTTTATCTTATTCCACGTGTATCATGAATTTTCATCTCTTAAACATCGTACAGTGAGAGGTGTTGGTATTTTAATATTTTTCGCATTTAAATTTTCTGTTTTTACTGGTGCGAGAATGGAAATTTTCATATTCCTCGCAAATTTTCTTGTTACTTTTAATTGCCTGTTCGAGGGAGGTCGGCATGTAAAATATTCCATTAATTTTAACGAACATAATCGCCGGTGTTGGAAGGCCATTTCGGCACTTGGACCTATTCACGGAGCGAGTTAAGTGCGCAGACAAATACGCCTTAAACAATGGAGGAATATTTCTCAATATGATTTATTCTACTTCATACGCGGTGAGCCATAACCTATGGGATTTCACAATAATATATTTTTTTAATATTATTTTTTGACATATCATCAAAGACGAAGAAGAATATGGAAGTCTGGGCATTTACGGGGCTGACGACGGCGGTTTAATTGATCACTTTACACACGTGTAACATTCGCCTATTCTACCCATTATTGACAACCACACTAATCAAATTCTTGGATGTTTTACATATACATATATTATATGAACCAATTTCGAAACGTTGTTCTTGAATCACGAGATCTTCACTAGAGACATCTATTGGTGTGGTGAAAAGAAGCTATTTATTGAGCTAAAACCCTTTTATTAGTATGATACATATTTATTTACAAGTATTTGGACAAACTCAAAATGTTATGTTTTTTTATTATTTTTTGTTTTTAATTGGTGCATACGCCTCTTAGGCTTTTCTATATAGAATATAAGGAAATAAAATATGAATATACAGCAATATGTATAATGGAACATGACATGACACCATATAAAATATGTAGATAGAAGGGCAAAAATAATAAACATTGCATGACAATATTAATACAAATAAAGTTTATTTAAATGGTAAAATATTTACATTCTTGACTTCCCGACAAAGATGAGGAATATTATGGATGTCTGGGTATTAACAGGGCTTACGACCTATCATATGCTGTTAAAGTGATCACCTTACACACGTGTAACATTCACCATTCAGCCCATGATTGACTACCACACTGCTAAAATTTTGGAACGTCATGAGATTGATCATATACATGTATGTTTGACTTCATTTTTTTTATATTGTGGTTGAAAATCATAGGTAGTAGTCACAAGTCATAAGAAAATTTTATTACATAAAATAAAAATAAATAAATTTTATTTTCACATTTGTTAAACATTAAGGGGATTTATGATTTACTTCAAATTAAATTTTCGTATTTATTCTAAAATATAATACAAGTATATTGCAACAATCTTTTTCCATATCAAGAAAAAATATGTTTTAGGTTATATCAGTTTTTTTAAAGTCGGTTAAATTGGTGAAAATAGAGTCATTATCGAAAATAGAGTCAAAAATAAAATATATCATGAGAAAATAGAGATATTTCACAATACAAAAAAAATCATTATTTTCAATAGCCTCGTGTTGTGTATGACCGTGTACACTGATTTGGGTGTAATAATTTCCAATAATTTAATTATTACGCGTTAAGGTCACACACATTTAACGATTCAAGTTCTGTGCGTACAATATATTAAATTGTTTGTTTTCCATAAGAGCATGATATATTCGTGTTTGTATCTTAGGTAAGGAGTCTGCGCTCAAAGTTTCTTAGGTACAATACAACATATGCATAAGCGAGTGGTCCATTTTGGGGCCACTCTTCAATAGTATGCAGAATAATGACTAAAAAAGAACATAATGTGTTCCCAAATATTTGTCACGTTTTTAAGTAAGACAATATATGAAATGTGCCAGTACCTAAAGGTGGCAGTACCTAACTGTGTTTTTTTGCTGCCCAATTAATCTCGACAAGCTGGCGTCGCAGGTCTATAATGCATTTTTTACTTACTAAACTATTTTTGACATTAAAAAGAGAAAAAAATATTTAAAAAATTTAAAAGAAGAAAAAAACACTGGAAAATAACTCGAAATTTATATAATAAAATAAGAACTTCATAGATTTTTTCCACTTTAATTTTTTTAAAAGCAGTTCCATTGCGAAACGTCAGTACAAAAAGTTAATTCTTACAATTTAATATTCTATATTTGACTTTCGTTACCTTTTAAACCAATAGTTACATCATTATTTTGAAGAGGTGAAGATTATTTGCAAAAACGAATTGTTATGGCGTTCTATTCTCTCTTCCTATCCCTGCGGGAAGCGGTGTGATGGTAAGTTAGTTAGTTTGTTACGTAAATAAATAAAACACCTATTTTAAATGTATAAATATATATATATATATTTATATATATACATATATATATATATATATATATATATATATATATATATATATATATATATATATATATATATATATATATATATATATATATATATATATATATATATATAAACATATATTTATATATATATATATATATATATATATATATATATATATATATATATATATATATATATATATATATATATATATATATATATATATATATATATATATATATATATATATATATATATATATATATATATATATATATATATATATATATATATATATATATATATATATATATATATATATATATATATATATATATATATATATATATATCGTAGTCATATAGGAGAAAATGAACAAGTGTATTTTTCACAAAAACGTGACAGTTTGATATCTTAATAGCTTAATTTTGCCCTGAAAAAAATCCCAAAGGATTTTAAACTTATAAATATAATATATTGACTTGTTAAAAATGACTGCATTGCTGTTTATTTTCTTGCCAAGCAAAAGTGACTTAAATGGCCCTCCTGAACATTTTACGTTTTGTTAGTTGGTCACTTCCTCCTGTACGACTACGAAATACATTGTAGATACAATATGTCAAACAGTACATTTTTTATGTCAAAAATATGACCAATATATCTCGACGTAAAGGCGCGTATACACGTAGGAAAATAGGAAAAATGTTTACGAATGTATGTTGTACGAGAAGAGTCAGAGAAGGGCGGCAATGTGAAAATGATTTCTGTCATTAGGGCGGGATCCTGCCGGAAATTCGGCGAATATTTTTCCTTAAGCCTTCGGAGACGTATGTACTTTGGTATTTTGGCGGGGAAATCATGAGAAAACCGACATGTAGAGCGGATGTCAGATAAATAAAATTTCTAATAAAATGACAGTGAACCTTTTCGGTGCGGTATTATGTAGAGACGCTTTTAGGATCGATGCACTCTTATTTTACTCTCGATTTTTTATTGTAATAGAAATGAAAATAATATAACATGGGTAAAGGGAAGAAGAGGGTTTGAAAAAATGATGAAATCGTATCATCGGCTATGGACTACGAAAGTCCAAAAATCGTTTTTTTGTGGTACCTACAGGTTTTTCACTTATTATATGTATTAATTTTTAAATCCAGATTTTTGAGTTTACTTACTATTTTATTAACAAAAACACATGAAAAAAAATATATTGTGACAATTGTTTCGTCTGGTTATGGCATTTTTAAACGAATGTGAAGATGAAATAGACTGACGGTCCTTATGTAGCTATACAATTCTGAGTGACAGTTTTAACATGTGCAGCAATAATTTATGGGATACAACAGTAGCTAATGGAGGATGTAGGTACGTACCCTTATATTTATTTTCTGAGTATTTATTTATCTTATAATTATTTATTTTCACTTATTGATCGTTTAGCAAGCCAAATTGGTTGCCTAATAAAACAAATAAGACGTGAAATAAATCAAATTGAACGTTTTTCAAAACTAATTGGACGTTATATTGTATTATATTCTAAAAAATAGTTAAATTTTATAAAAATATAACGCTCTCCTTATAATTCATCGCTCACTTGTAATACCACTTTAATGTAATACCGTTTTAAAGTGGTATTACTCAAAGTGAACAATGAAAGAAAAGGAGAATGATATACTACCATACCACAAAGTTAACAATACTTTTGATAGACAAAATATTTTATAAATATATATTTATATAAGTAATTAATTTACCGTTGGTGTGTTTATCTGCCCACATCTTTTATTCTTAAGACAAGCTAGTGCGTTAGTCGTTAATTTGATAAACCTGCGTGGCGCGCTGTCACAGTCTGTGCGCGCGATGTGTACGGAAATTTTCAATACTACATATCAATTAATTGTTTCGGCATTAACTTTGTGGTAAGACATGTTACAACGATTAAATAAAACACTTATTTTTTAAATAAAACACTTGAGTTTTTATTCAGACCTGAATGATGGAAGCTTAGCTTCTGAAACTAGTGGTCTTTGATAAAACTCAAGTGGTATAAAAACAAGTGTTTTATTTAATCATTACTACACATCAATACATTGAATATATTTTTTAAATTTCTTACTTTTTTATAAAATACAATATAACGTCAAATCAAAAATGTCAATCAAAGTTTTCCGACAATTTTCAGTACTACAAGTAAGATTTTTTTGTTTTGACTGTTTTTAATCCCCCTGTTAGATGGGGCTAGGTCAAATATTATTTTCAGTGTTTTTAATGGTGTTATGTGTTAAAACTATGGTATAATCCCCAATACATCTTATTTTTTATGATCGAAGCCATTAATAATGGAAATATGTCATTAATTTACTACGTATATCCCAGAACCCAAGTTTAATGAATTAACTACCGCACATTCGTAACACGTCTCTACACAATACCCCATCCATTTATCATTATATCTATATATTATCTCCGCCGGTATCAAGAACCCCTATATCTGCATACATAAAAAATTATTATTTATTGATAAAGCATAATTTTTTTTCCCCAATAGATGTCTCTAGTAAAGTTCTAGTGATTCAAGAACAAGGTTTCTAAATTGGTTCATATATAAAGAACTTTCAAGAATTTGAGTAGTGTAGTTGTAAAGTGATCACTTAAACACCAGCCTATGGCGGTCGTCAGCCCCAAATGCCCAGACTTCCATATTCTTTTTCATCTTTGATGAGATGTTAAAAAATAATATAAAGTATTGTTTTTAATAATAATTATACATATATAAGTTATGGTTAAGATTTCAGGCATGATTTTATATGACTTTATGTGATAAATTGATTTTGTATGTGAATCAAAATAATATATAGCTGAATATGGAAAATTTGGTTGACCACCTAAATAGCAGTAGAAGTCCGAACTGCCGACGAATTGTCAGCAGTGGGCGGCGCGAACCTTGTAAAAGAAGCACTCTTGATTAAGGCTCTCGGGAGGCATGCGGAGTACATGGACAAGCCATGTACTCCGCAAATTTTATTTATTTTTCAATAACGTATTTTTGTAAAAAAAACATAGTGTAATTAATTAATGAAAAAAACTGGAGAGATGATAGAAGAAGGTCTCTGCCAATCGCATCACATTACTCCAGTGCTGCCACATTTCCAGCCCCCGTATGTGCTCCAAAAGCGGCTTCTGATGACGTTGAAGCTCTTCATCAGCCTCTTCCAGAAGCCTGACACTCTATATATTATAACCCCCATCCCATAGCCGTTTATATAAATAAGATTACATTATTACAAATCCGATGTACTCACAATTTAGATTGCTTACACTAGAGACGCGCATATCCATATATCTTCCTTCGATGATGAATACGACAATTTAAATCCCGTTTCTTCAATAATACGAGGAATATTCGTCTCGGAGAATCTCACCCCATGGGAAGGATATTTCTTCAATATCTGAGTATAATACAAACATGTGTATTTTTGCATGTACGTCCTTAAATTATTCGCAAACCAGGCAAATCTTATATGTGAATAATATATCACACATAATAAGATACGATGATACGATTGTATATTTTTATTTTTTATTTTATTATCTTTTTGACATATCGCTCACTCCTTTCAAGAACGTCATAAATAAAAAAAACTTGATTTTTCAGGAGAACGTTTTTAAAGTTTAAAAATATAATGCAATGTATTAAAAATACATATCAAGCCACTTATTCAACTTTTTACTGTGCAACAGATATTTTTAGGTAAAACCTGAGGTTTTTTCTTCATTTGAAAAATAATACATATATTTTAAAAAATAATTAAACTATACGTTTTCTTTAAAATACAAAAACATCACTTTCTGCCCTGTAGCAGGTAAATATTGTGTTAAAAATATGCCTCTTTTGCTGAAATACAGTACGTTTTCTGGGCATTCCGAAAGCATGCACAACTGAAAATTTACGATTTTTGATTTATGACGTTCTTGAAAGGAGTGAGCGATATGTGCATAGATAAAAAAATAATATGAAAGTCTGGGCATTTACAGGGCTTACGACCGTCACAGACTGGTTAGAGTGATCACTTTAAACACGTGTAACATTCACCAATTCTACCCATGCCAAAATGTATCTTAAAGGAAAATTTTCATGATTAATATAGTAGGTAAAATATGAAGATATAATTAAAATGTAACTTTGTTTTAAAATCACTTAAAATATTTTATTTTAACTTAATTATAATGTCTACCGATTTCGAAGCTAACCGCTTCTTTATCAAGACTGAATAATACTAAAACACTATCTACTTATAAAATATTTGGACGGTTAGGCAAAGTAGCTTGGGTAGATCTCAAGTGGCTTTATTTTTTTGTGTTGATTAGCAGTCATAGTCAAAAGGGATCAGGGATGATGAGTGATTGAAAACATAAAAATATTTATAGTGATTTTAAAACAAAGTTACATTTTAATTATAAAATGGAAAATCAGAAAATTAGTGTTTCAAATATAAATTATAAAGTATGATGGCTTCAAAGTGAAATGAATACGAGCGTTTTCACACGTAACTCACATTTTCATGGAAAATTCACCCCCTTCCGATGAACCGTCAATATTTTCTAATTGCGAACGCTCAAGGAAACTCCTCTTGGATTAACTCGTGAATCGTACCCATAAAATTGAGGATAATTTATCCATCAATCAAAGTTCAGTCCAAACGAATTTTTCTTCACATTTACTTGTGAAGAGAAATTTCATTTTATGAATCAAATGGGTATTGAAATCTACGAATATGTTTATGTGAAAAGGGTATAATAAATTGAGGCTTCTTACTGAAATTTACTTACTCGCTTCAGCCTTCTTTTTGTGTCTAGTATTTAATGAAGACCTCCCTCTTAGACTTTCTTTTAGTTGAGATTACATGTATTATTTACTTTGCTTATTATGTACAAGGCTGCAGATTGCAGTATGCAAATTTTGTATGGAGGATAACGAAACGCCAATCCATATTCTTTACAATTGTGTCGCACTCGCTCACAAACAAAGTCACATCCTTGGAGGACCTCTACTGGACTCCGAGGAGGTGAAGCTCCTACTACCAAGACAGGTCATGAATTTGACTCATGTAGGTCTTGGCAGTGAGCTGTAATACAGAGGGAGGTGACAATAGACCTAATATGGTTGCCGCGACATAAGGGATGCAATATCCCTTTACCCCGAAAAAATGTACAAGGCTTATTGATTATAAGCTAAAATAATAAAAATGAAAATGATATTTTCTGGCGTTTCTCATGTATGTGATTATAATCCAGGATTCGGATTTCACATACTAATAAAAGAGTTTCTGCTCAATAAAAAGCTTCTTTTCATCTCACCATTAGAAGTCTCCAGTGAAGTTCTATTGATTCAAGAACATTGTTTCGAAATCGGTTCATATATGTAGAACTTCCAAGAATTTGGTAGTGTGGTTGTCAATAATAGGTAGAATTGGTGGATGTTACAAGTGTGTAAAGTGATCACTTAAACCAGCCTATGACGGTCGTCAGCCCCGTAAATGCCCAGACTTCCATATTCTAATTCATCTTTGATGAGACGTCAAAAAATAATAGGCTTATAGAACAACATTCCCCTCATAATTTTTTAAACCGTTTTTTCTTCACTCATTCGTTCCGCTCACCCATACATCTCAATACATTTTTCTTAAATTTATCGATTATACTTATGTCAGTCTTCCATTCTTCCTTATTTAACCATCTGAACCTGTATTACACAAAGTTTTGCCGCACATTCGTCTGAAGGAACGCATTTTGATTGTATTCAGGTACTGTCATCCTTTTTGTGCTAACTCCATGGTTCATTTCTATAAATTATGGCTGGAATCAACACTCCGTTGTAAACTACAAACTTAGCTTTTGCTGACAGGTTTTAGTTTGCTATAAGGTGGAGACTGACCGGAGCATTTCGTCGTAATGTAACACGTTACGATGCGAGCATTCATATAGTCAGTATAGCGAGCCGAGCGCTCTATCCATAGTTTTGGGAGCTCGTCGCGAGCGATGTTGCGACGTTATGTTACGACGAAATGCTCCGGTCAGTCTCCACCTGTAAACGAATTCAGCGCACCATTCACTCTGTTCTCAGCATTGAATTTCTTTCCTTTATTATTACCGACCGCAAGTTACTATGTATAAAGGAAGTATTTGCAATGTTGAATTTAATCCTGTTTTTTTTGTTATTTCAGACTTATCTTCCCTAAAGCAGCGTGGCCAGAACCATCTGTCCCGATCCAGAGCCTCGCTGGGTTCTGAGCTGGACTTCACGAGGAAGGCGAGAAGACGGGATATCAGAGGAAGGTAGGGAAAGCTCTTTTGATTTCATGAGGCTGTGGGATCAGTCAATGATACCCTCAGATCAAGTAACATCTAACAATAGGACTCATGCCAGATGGCTAGTACAACTTCCAGGAAGAGTGGACACAAAGGATGAACTGACTATGAACTTCACACGGGCTGATGGAATATCTGACTCAGTTACAAATGATGAAGAAACCCACTGTCTGGAGTTGAGTTTAAAAATTGGAGATAGTATAAAAATTCAGTAACAGTATGATTGCTACTGTCGTGTTCATGGATTAACAGTTGGTTGAATGACCAACGAAACTTCAACCATATATTTGAATGATATACCAATGATGGTTT
The DNA here is from genome assembly GCF_059751285.1 of Brachycentrus maculatus. Classification (NCBI taxonomy): domain Eukaryota; kingdom Metazoa; phylum Arthropoda; class Insecta; order Trichoptera; family Brachycentridae; genus Brachycentrus; species Brachycentrus maculatus. The sequence goes on along the minus strand of NW_028281178.1, from coordinate 386,092 downwards.
GGTCATATCTTGAACTGATATCGCTCACTCCTTTCAACAACGTCATATATCAAAAAGCGTCAATTTTCAGTTGTGCATGTTTTCGGAATGCCTAGAAAATGTACTATATCCCAGCAGAAGCGGCATATTTTAACTAAATATTTACCCGCTACAAGGCAGAAAATGTTGTTTTAGCATTTTAAAGAAAAGGTTTTGTGTAATTATTTAAAAAAAAATACTATATATTTTTCAAATGGAGAAAAAAACCTTTAGGTTTTACCTAAAAAGATCTGTTGCACAGTAAAAAGTTCAATAAGTGGCTTGATTTTTATTTTTAATACATTTAATTTTATTCTTAAACTTCAAAAACGATCTCCTGAAAAATCAAGTTTTTTTATATTAGTATGACGTTGGTGAAAGGAGTGAGCGATATGTCCATTTCATAAATCACCACATTCATAAAGTAAATCCAGTATCAGTTTGATTCCTACATTCATGTTTAGGGCACAACAGTTGGTTGAATGACCAATGAAGCCTCGAACATATATTTAAATGATATACCAATGATGTTTCGGTCATATCTTTTACTGATATGTCCCTTTCATAAATCACCATATTCATAAAGTAAATCCGTTATCAGTTTGATTGCCACAGTCGTGTTTAGGGCACAACAGTTGGTTGAATGACCAATGAAGCCTTAGACACATATTTGACTGATATACTAACGATGCTTCGGTCATATCTTTAACTGATATGTCCCTTTCATAAATCATCACATTCATTACGAAAAATCAGTATTAGTTTAATTACTACTGTCATGTTCATGGCACAACAGTTGGTTGCATTACCAATAAAGCCTCGGACATATGTATGTATATTTGACTGATATACCAACGATGCTTCGGTCATATCTTTAACTGATATGTCCCTTTCATAAATCGCCACGTTCATTACGAAAAATCAGTATCAGTTTAATTACTACTGTCATGTTCATGGCACAACAGTTGGTTGCATTACCAATGAAGCCTCGGACATATGTATGTATATTTGACTGATATACCAATGATGCTTCGGTCATATCTTTAACTGATATGTCCCTTTCATAAACCGCCACATTCATTACGAAAAATCAGTATCAGTTTAATTGCTACTGTCATGTTCATGGCACGACAGTTGGTTGCATTACCAATAAAGCCTCGGACATATGTATGTATATTTGACTGATATACCAATGATGCTTCGGTCATATCTTTGACTGATATGTCCCTTTCATAAATCACCACATTCATTACGAAAAATCAGTATCAGTTTGATTGCTACTGTCATGTTCATGGCACAACAGTTGGTTGCATTACCAATGAAGCCTCGGACAAACGTATATATATATTTGACTGATATACTAATCTTCGGTCATATCTTTAACTGATATGTCCCTTTCATAAATCACGACATTCAATAAGTAAATCCCGTATCAGTTTGATTTCCACAATCGTGTTTAGGGCACAACAGTCCGCTGAAAGACCAATGAAGTCTTAGACATATCGCTCACTACTTTCAAGAACGTCATAAATCAAAATACTTGATTTTTCAGGAGAACGTTTTTAAAGTTTAAAAATATAATACAATTTATTAAAAATAAATATCAAGCCACTCCTTGAACTTTTTACTGTGCAACAGATCTTTTTAGGTAAAATCTGAAGGTTTTTTCTCCACTTGAAAAATATTAAGTATATTCAAAAAAATAATTAAACAATACCTTTTCTTCAAAATGTAAAAAATAACACTTTCTGTCCTGTAGCGGGTAAATATTAAGTTAAAAATATGCCTCTTTTGCTGGGATATAGTACATTTTTTGGGCATTCAGAAAACAATCTCAACTGAAAATTGACAATTTTTGATTTATGACGTTCTTGAAAGGAGTGAGCGATATACTTGACTGATATACCAATGATGCCATCTTTAACTGATGTGTCCCATTCATAAATCACCACATTCATTATACAAGTCCGGTATCAGTTTTATTGCCACAGTCGTGTTTAGGGCACAACAGTTGGTTGAATGACTCGCCTATATTTTCACTTTCACACTCGGCGCGAGGAGGTTTAACTTGGGATTATCTTAATTTCCCAGAAAACCCTTTTGGGCAACTTCGGCGGCCTTGGAGTATCAAAAGGCGCCAACACAAATTCGGCTGGAGATTAAGCACTGATTAGACAAGAGATAAACTTTATTAAGACTAGTTTTCCGTCTTATTTAACTCGACTATATTTCTCCTACTGCTGCTACTACCATCACGCTGTTTACCTGTAAATTTAGTCCGCTTCCGTAGAAGAGTGATCAGCCTATTTGCTCACCGTGCTGGAGATCCTGAGTTCAATTTTCAAGAAGGTCAAAATCAATAAAAATGATTTCACACTAAAAAATGTCGTAGTCATACAGGGGAAAGTGACCAAGTGCATTTTTTACAAAAACGTTATCATTGATTATTTGATATCTTACTAGCTTAATATTGCCCTGAAAAAAATCCCAAAGGATTTTTAACTTGGAAGTATAATTTATTGACTTGTTAAAAATGACTAACTGTGTTGATGTTTATTTTCTTGCCAAGCAAATGTGACTTAAATGGCCCTCCTGAACATTTCACGTTTTGTTAGTTGGTCACTTTCTGCTGTACGATTCCGATGTATTTATTATATATAACTCCTGATCTGAAGCGTTGAGCTATTGACCATTATACTTCATTTGTTTAAAAATCAAGATAACACTGCTTCTATATAATGCAGTGCCCTATGCACCATTGGGTTCGGATAAGGATCAAAGGAGATAATAAGCAAAGAAGATGGAAAGCCATACTTATGGCTCGTCAAAATTAAGATTCGATTTATCGTGTATTGGCCTAACCATTCAATAACTCTTTTTTTTAATCCATATACTTATTTGTTTCCAAAAAAACTTATTTTGTTCAGTACAAAAGCAGTGTATTGAAAAAAAATCACTTTAAATGTTTCCTGGGTTAGAAGAAACTTATGTAGCGATTTATCGTATAAATCGGGCCTTAATACATACATACATATTACAAAAATACAAACGAATTGATACGTATAATACATATGTCTGAAAAACAGACTTGTCGTAGGATGTGTCTGAACCACCCTTAAACGCCGAAGTTTATCCCTCATTAAATATCGTGAGTATAATTTGGAAGGAATAATATTGGCGAAGTTTGTATACTCACTGAGGGTTTTGCATGGGGGGTTCAGAGTTTAATGAAAGGGTGAACCGGCTCGTGTGAACCCTTTCGTAAATCAGTCCCCAAAGGTGACGTCACCGCTTTAAATTGAAAATGTTAATGTCTTACACATAGCTAATCTTCAGTCAACAAACAATTTTACTACTCGATGATCCGTGGATGCTTTCAGTTCAACATTCTCAATTTTTCCACATTTTTTTTGTCATTTTATTTCTACGCTAACTTCTTGTGATTCTTCACTACTGAAGGTTGACTGGCAGTCAGTTCTGTCCATCTATCCAGATGAAATTGATGGAAGAAATAAGATATTTGTTTACAACATTTTGAGTGTGTACAAATCCTTGTTCGCAAAATCTGGATTATCTCCAATTACAGGAGTTATTTTCTCATTAATATTGTGATTATTATTATTATTATTTTAATAATAATAATAATTTGAAAATAACTCCTGTAATTAGAGATAATCCAGATTTTGTAAACAAGTATATGGACACACTCAAAATGTTGTAAATAAATTATCTGGTCAAATTATAAGCTTAAAAAATAAAAATGAAAATGGTTTTTTCTGGCATTTCTCATGTGTGTGATCCTCACATACTAATATAAGAGTTTCATATATATATTTATATATATATATATATATATATATATATATATATATATATATATATATATATATATATATATATATATATATATATATATATATATATATATATATATATATATATATATATATATATATATATATATATATATATATATATATATATATATATATATATATATATATATATATATATATATATATATATATATATATATATATATATATATATATATATATATACATATATATATATATATATATATATATATATATATATATATATATATATATATATATATATATATATTTATATATTTATATATATATATATATATAAATATAAATATACATATACATATACATATATATATATATATATATATATATATATATATATATATATATATATATATATATATATATAAATATAACTTCCAAGAATTTGAGTAGTGTAATTGTCAATAAGGGGTAGGATTGGTGAATGTTACACGTGTGTATAGTGATCAATTAAACCAGTCTATGACGGTCGTCAGCCCTGTAAATGATCAGACTTCCATATTCTTCTTCATCTTTGATGAGATGTCAAAAAAACAATATAAAGATATTTGTAGCTAATCTTTGATGCCCCTGAGATACAACTAACTTCATCTTCAAATGCTTCTCTTTATTTCAATGCTTTTTCAACTTGTGAGAATGTGTACCTGTTTTGGGCAGTCCAAAACAGCTCTTCGATGCTCCATACTCCTGTTCACTCGTATATATTATGGAGCCAGAAGATCCACCTTCTTCCGACACTACTTTTGACACTCGATCTTACCTTTGATGATCAGTTCCAGTAGCTTGTTTCTTGTTTAAGCTGTGTTTCTCCTTTGAGCTGTGCTTCTTAGGACATTAACACGTTAACATTAACCTTTTTTAACACGAGTGTTAAAAAAGAGTGTTTGTTAATGTCCTAAGAAGACGAAATGGGTCACGTATTAACATATGCATAAATAAATTTAGAATTCAATCCAACAAACCTTGTTTTATTTTGGATATATTACCCAACAATTCTTACCTAAGACAGCGTCGACATAGATTGTTACACATTCCTATACACAGGACCAACCTGCCGATGGTTATGCCTGTAGCAAGAGCTAGCGCTATGTTGAACAATATTTCATTGGATATTGATCTGTTCTATGTGTCTGAAGGAGTTTTCCGAAGTTGGATTCTTCTACACCTTTAGCAATAGTATTCTTGTTATTTTTATTTTTGTTAATGAATACGATTTAAAATTCAGTTTGTAATGTGTATATTATCAATAAATAAAATTAATAAAATTAAAATAAAATTGAATTGAATATGGAATTCTACCAACTAACTGTCTGCAGTTACAATAAATAAGTTAAAAATTAGTTCATTCTGACGGCAGATCCTAGGTGAGAGCTTAATTCGAAATTTGTTGGAGCTTTACATCGTCTCGCTCGTTGCAGGCTGAAGCTGGCAAGCAGCGCGGCGCTGGCGACCAGTGGGGAGGCGCCGCTCCTGGGGCTGCCCGGCCCCACACCCACCAACCACCTGCTGACCGAGGAGAGGTAATGCCCTTCCACTAACTCCAGCTCTTGCCAAGAGTCGCCTCGATTTGGTTGGGCAATGCCAAGGTCTCCTAGACACTAGACCAGGTCATGCAGGGTCAAAATACTTGCTCACAAACCTATAAAAGTCTAAATCTATTAAAGGTTTTTCAATCAAATATAGATCGCTCTTGTGTACAACTCATAACTGCTGATTTAGGGGAGATAATGGCCTTCTACTAACTCCAGCTCTTACCAAGAGTCAACTCGGTCTGGTTGGGCAATGCCGATGCCTCCCAGATGCTAGACCAGGTCATGCAGGGTCAAGATACTTGCTCACAAACCTTTATGAGCCAAAGTCTAAATCTATTAAAGGTTTCTATATACAGTATAAATGGCTCTTATGTACAAGTCGTACCAGCTGATTGAGGAGAGATAATGGCCTTCTACTAACTCCAGCTCTTACCAAGAGTCATCTCGGTCTGGTTGGGCAATGATAATGCCTTCTAGATACTAGACCAAGTCATGCAGGGTCAAGGTACTTGCTCACAAACCTAAAAAAGTTTTAATCTATTAAAAGTCTTGATAAAGAAGCGGTTAGCTTCGAAACCGGTAGACATTATAATTAAGTTATAATAAAATATTTATAGTGATTTTAAAAGAAAGTTACATTTTAATTATAAAATGGAAAATCACAAAGTTAGTGCTTCAAATATATATTTTTTTCTATTAAAGGTTTTTCAATCAAATATAGATCGCTCTTGTGTACAATTCATTCCTGCTGACTGAGGAGAAGTAATGGCCTTCCACTCATTCCAGCTTTTACCAGGAACCACCTCGGTCGAGTTGGTAAATGCTGATTTCTCCTAGACACTAGACCAAGTCATGCAGGGTCAAAATACTTGCTCATAAATCCATCCAAATAAATATAAGTAATTTTTTCACCCTTATATTTAATATATAGGAGGGCGAAGGGCTGATCACCCTTCCTTCGTTTGTTAACGATCAGGATAACACTGCGTTTATATGATGCAGTGCCTTATGCAGCATTGGGTGCGAATTAGGGTTAGAAAATAAAAAAAGGTCTTATCCTGCATTTGTGAATAAAACTTAGATGCACTCAAAATATTACATTAAAATGGCCTTTTTAAAAGTATTTTTTTTAATATTCTTAATATTATCAATATTTGAAGCATTTACTTTGTGGTTAGTCATTTTTACTTTTTTTTTACAAAAATGTTAATAATATTAGTACATAACCACTCACTCACGGTGAGTGGTTATAAACTTATATTAACAACATTTTTCTAAAAAAAAATAAGTCTTTTTTTTTCTTCAATCGAAATGGAAATGGCGAACGCAATTATTGATTTTTACAGATTTGTACGAGTACAAAGAGATTTTTAAAATATCCCTTTTTATGTGGAATCTATTAAATCCGATGTAGCTCCTAGTAAGGGTAATAAAAATCTATAAAGTTTTCCCAACTTCCGGAATATTTTCAGCTTTACTCGTGAAAGCGGCGTCACCCGATTTCCTTTCATTTTAATTTTATAACGCCAATATCTAACAGAGTAATTAATTACGTAGAAAAATGGCATCGCGGGAAAAAAAGGACGGATAAGTTTAATAAATTAAGGATTGCATTTTACTTTGGTCCTTGCTATAAATTACAGCATCCTTTCTCCTCGCTCGACAGTTAATAATTATCAGAAATTCTGGAGAGAAAATTCCAGTAATGACCGGGAAAAATGTAGGGAAATAAATCAAAGGTATAAAATATAGGTGTATTCTTGACACTTGGTTAATTAATTGGTTTAAAAGTATGGAAGACGGAAATACAATTCGACGTTTTATAGGGTACACCTAGACGTAGTAGAAGTGGAAACCTGCTGGTTTAATTTTTAATTTTTCTATTTTTAATTTATGTTTTACTTAGTAAATACCACTATTCCTTAAAATGTACTGTGACACGTGTTTCGATGCATTCCGTATCATTTTTAAACACCGTATCACGTGTCACAGTTGATTTTAAGAAATAGTGGTATTTACTAAGTAAAACATTAATTAAAAATGGATAGATTTTACCACAAAGTGACTGCTGAATCAATTAATGATATTTAATTTTTCTTATAATTCATTTCACACATAATTAAAATGTAACTTTGTTTTAAAATCACTATAAATATTTTATTATAACTTAATTATAACGTGTACCTGTTTCGAAGCTAACCGCTTATTTATCAAGACAAGTATGAATCAATCTTGGTAAATAAGCAGTTAGCTTCGCATCACTCCTGTCAACAACGTCATATATCAAAAATCGTCGATTTTCAGATATGTATGTTTTCGGAATGCCCGAAAATGTACTTTATCTTAGCAAAAGCGGCATATTTTTATCTTAATATTTACCCGCTATAGGGCAGAAAGTGTTGTTTCTGCATTTTGAAGAAAAGGTATTGTTTTATTATTTTTTTAACATACTAAATATTTTTCAAATGTAGAAAAAACATTCAGGATTTACCTTAAAAAATCTGTTGCACAGTAAAAAGTTCAATAAGTGGCTTGATATTTATTTCATTTCATTATATGTTTAAACTTTAAAAACGATCTCCTGAAAAAGTTTTTTGATAATGACGTTGTTGAAAGGATTGGGCGATTTAAGTATTTGGACATACTCAAAATTTATAAATAAAATTAAAACACTTGATTAAGACTGCTTTTTTAATGATGGAGACCTTGGGAGACATAAATGTATTTTTAAAAATTTACATAATTTTTTTAATATTTTTCCACAAGGTATTTATTTATTTATTGCATAATATATTTAGAGCAAATTTGGTGAAAAAATCACCTCAAAATCGCTTTATAATTTACGATGGTATAAATATTTAAAAATAACATGGGGAAGCGGCGTGAAAGTTAGAAAGCTTTTTTTACTTAGTCATAAAAATATGTGAACAAATAAAAAGTTTTAAATAAATATAGTATTCAACGAATAAAAAACTACGGAAAAAAGTTGTCGCGAGAATGGTAAAGTTCCGAAAATAAACTTTTTGTTACGAGAAAAACTTACGGCTATCATACCACGAGTAGTTTGCCATCTAAATAAATACGAAGTTTCTTTGCGACACTATTCTTGAGTCATTTATTATTTAATGATTTTTTTTCTTCCCGAACTTTGAGTCCCGACAGTAAATAAGGGAATAGGGGATAAAAGGGATACGTAAAGGGTGAAGAGCTGGAGGAATTAGATAAGTGTTTCAGAAGAAAATTTATATCATGCTATCACACCGGCTTTGGAAAAAAGACCATCGGTAAATGCTTATCTTTTGTGACATTTAACTTAGATTAGATTTACATATTGTTCATATGGAAATCTGGGTATTTACAGGACTTATGACTTGTCGTAGGCTAGTTAAATAATCACTTTAAACATGTCGACCACTTCCTTTCAAGAACGTCATAAATCAAAAAACTAGATTTTTCAGGAGAACGTTTTTAAAGTTTAAAAATATAATACAATTTATTAAAAATACGTATCAAGCCACTTACTTAACTTTTTACTGTGCAAAAGATCTTTTTAGGTAAAACCTGAAGTTTTTTTCTCCATTTGAAAAATACTAACTATATTTAAAAAAAGAATTAAACAATACATTTTCTTTAAAATGCAAAAACAACACTTTCTGCCCTATAGCGGGTAAATATTAAGTAAAAAATATGCATATTTTGCTGGGATATAATACATTTTCTGGGCATTCCGAAAAAATGCACAACTGAAAATTGACGATTTTTGATTTATGACGTTCTTGAAAGGAGTGAGCAACGTGTATTATTATTTTTTGACATATCGCTCACTCCTTTCAGGAACGTCATAAATAAAAAATCAACAATTTTCAGTTGTGCATGTTTTCGGAAAGCCCAGAAAATGTACTATATCCCAGCAAAAGTGACATATTTTGAACTTAATATTTACCCGCTACAGGGCAGAAAGTGTAGTTTTTTTTCATTTTGAAGAAAAGGTATTGTTTAATTATAATAAAGGTAATTTTTTAAATACACTAAATATTTTTCGAATGGAGAAAAAAACCTTTAGGTTTCACCTAAAAAGATCTGTTGCACAGTGAAAAGTTTAATAAGTGGCTTGATATTTATTTTAAAAACATTTCATTATATTCTGAAACTTTAAAAACGATCTCCTGAAAAATTCAGTTTTTTTAAATATGACGTTGTTGAAAGGAGTGAGCGATATGAGAATGAGAATCATAAATTATTTTTAAAATTTGAAGAAGTGGCATTCAAAAAATTGATCTAAGGGGTAGATTTTCGAAAAATTTATAAAAGTAGAAATATCTGAAAAACTAAGACACTTTTACTGAGGTCATATTTTTATTTTTTGATTAGTTATAAGGAATACGTAGGATTATGGGACAACCTGTATATTGCTGAGAGAGGTCTTACTTCGTTGGTTTGTTGAAAGCTTGCGTGCATAAATTATTATTATTTTAAATCAAACTTTCCACAGGGTGGCGCAAAACTAATCACCCTATAGGAAGAAATTATAATTTTTGCAAATGGCATTGCACGTCAATAAAATTTAGGATTTATGAATAAGACAGCTGCAGTATACGAACAAATTCGAAGACGCGCAAAATTAATCATCCGATTTGGATTTTGAATAACTTTTTACTTTCATCCATATTCTTGAAACTTGTATTCATACAATGGTCTTAGATAATGCAATACGGATATTCAAGACCCCTTTGAAAGGCATACGTTAAATTATGGAACACCCTGTAAACAAATATGTAAAGATTTATGGCGGTGATACTTTTAATACGTTTTCCCGATTTGCATGAAATAAATAATTTATTTCTCTGTTTTATATTTCTATGAGATTTATACAAAGATTGCCAAACCGGAATGTAAATTACTTGGAACAAGATTCCCGTTCTGTTAAACTCTCGAGTTGGAACAAAAACATACATATTTAATGTGTTCAAATAAAAATATGATATTATGCATACAGTACTCGCTCGATGAAAATTTACAGTTGAATACATTTAACCCCTTCAGCCTGATGGTCATTTTCAAAGTAAAGATAACAGTGGTATTTACATACATAAATTACACTGCGACTGTGGAAGTTCACACATAGCTGTGTATATTCATAAATTTGATTAACTATTCCATCTTAACGCATTCGTTCCACATGTCCACACCATATCAGCACACCTTTATTAATCGTGTCGATAATACTTACCTCAGCTTTGCATTCTTTCCTTATTTAACCATGCGGATATCTATCAGACATCGCAATTCTTAATATGTGTAATAATAATAATATAATAAAACCCTTATCCGCACCCCAATGGTGCATAAGGCACTACGTCATATAAACGCAGTGTTATCTTGATCGTTTACACATGAAGGAAAGGGGATCAGTCCTCCGCTTCAGGTACCAGTCCAGGGTAGTATTGAATAAATATTACAGTGAAAAAATCACTTATGTTTAATTTCATTACCCTCCCCCCCTGGAAACGGAACTCGGAACCTCCAGAACGGTAGCCGAGCGTACTGACCATTACGCTACGGAGGCGGACATCGTAATATATACTTGTATATATATAATTTATAATTAATGTACCGTAGAACGGGGCTACTTGAACTTTGATGTGTTACTTGAGCCTGGCACAAAAAATAAATAAATCTGTATTTGGTCTATAATAATCAACGTATCGTGACAATAAGTGTCGCCTGTCAGGGAAACAAGGAATCATATCGATACGTTCATTTTTGTAGACCAAATACAGAACTAAATATACTTTTGTACTGGGTTCAAATAACACATCAATGTTCAAGTAGCCCCGTTCTACGGTAACTGTCCTGTTAAATTCCCAAATAAAATAATAATAAAAAAATAAGATGAATGAAGCGATACGTCAAGTTTAGAACGATAAACACCGTTTGAAAACGTATGGAAAACGTTAAATCGTTTTCCTGTGAAGTGGCGATACGACATCATTCGCAGGGCGTGTCAACGTAATAAAAACACTCAAATACATCGTTTTATAATTTATGTATTAACGCTTCGCGTCAGCTCATCTCTGGCGGCCATCTTCGCAACACGTTTTGTACCGAGAGGGGTACATTGAGTCCCCGAGCAGTTGTTCCATTTTTTTTGGAAATTTGACTTGTAATTAATATGCATCCGTAGTGTAGTGGTTAGTGCATTTAACTATCGTGCCGGAGGTCTCGGATTCAATTTCCAAGAGAGTCAAAATAAATAAAGGTTATTTTTACTTTTAATATTTATTTGATATTAACCTGGACTGGTACCTTAAGCGCCAACCGATTTACTTTCCTTCGTGTAATTAAAGGATCGACTATATAACTATCATACTGCTTACTTGAAGGGATAGGCAGAGAGAATACAACCCTACTCCAATCTGTCTTTGCAAACAATCTTCGCCTCTTTTGTGTCGGGCTGTGGTCCCGTGGTTAGTGTCACGGACTCTTCAGCCAGAGTTCAAACCCACTCTATCACAATTTGATACCTTTTTTTTAAAATGGGCTGGTTTGGCTCACATAAATAGTATGAAATTGAAGTATTTTTGTGAACAATAAAAATACAAAAAAAAAATTGTGGAGATCCTCACCAAAACGTTACATTTCCATTTTAAATGATTTAAAGTAATCAGGAATTCTTGCTTCTAAATTTGTAACGTTTTGGTGCGATTTTATGAATTCATATTGGTTTAACACATGATTAATAATGTTTTGTCGCAACTTTAATTATGATTTCGATAGAATACAGTAAACAGAACAGATTTGCATTCAAAGGATTTTTTGTGCAATATTGGAAATGTAACTTTTTGGTGAGGACTTCCACAGTCAAATGTGAGTGTGCCTGCCAAGTTTTCATAGGCCTAAAATTTAAAAAAAAAACAATTTTTAACTTTTGGGGTCACTTCAGACCCTTCTTTGGATATCCGGTATGATTAGAGCCTTCGCACACTGAAGGTTTAAGATGCGAATTTTAATATTTCGCTGATATTGAATAGAGAATGAAAAGTCTCGAGATCCCGCTACGAAACGGGCTCTCCGGCATGTCTGACTTCTCGAGGAAGCCCGGCTTCCTGACTGGGAATAATTATTGTATCCTGACATAAATACGAGCGGTAAAAGCTTCACTCGGTAACTTTTATTTCTAAACTTTCATTAAACCCGGTGCCGGAGGCTCTCGCGGAGGGAGGATGTTCAGATTAGGGGAAGCTGGATAAAGGGGAACTGGAATGGCTTAACTCATTCAGGCCTAGACTTCACATTAAAACTAAGGCGGGTTTTTCAGGAACAAATCTTACAGCCTCTTTACTCAAAAGCTCGAGTGCGTTATATATTTTCAAAAAAAAACTAACTTACTAACCAACCATCACGCTGCTTCCCCCAGGGTAGGCAGAGAGAATAGAACGCCACACCAATCTGTCTTTGCAAACATTCTTCGCCTCTTCCACGTTCATGCATCTCCTTATATATACCCGCCGGTTGTTACGACTCCTAACCTGATCAATTTCAAGTATTTGGCATACCTGATCGTGCTATGTTTTTCTCGGTCTTCCTCTGCTCCTTTTCCCAATAATATTCGCCTCATAAATTTGTTTTACCGTTCTTACCTCATTCTTTTTACATGTCCAAACCATCTTACACACCTTTCTTAATTTTATCGATAATGCTTATCTCAGTTTTGCATTCCTTCCTTATTTCACTATTCGAACATCTATCATCTATCAGACATCGTTTTTTCGCACATTCTTCTGAGAGATCGCATTTCTATAGATATATTTATATATATATATATATATATATATATATATATATATATATATATATATATATATTTATATATATATATATATATATATATATATATATATATATATATATATATATATATATATATATATATATATATATATATATATAATATATATATATATATATATATATATATATATATATATATATATATATATATATATATATATATATATATATATATATATATATATATATATATATATATATATATATATATATATATATATATATATATATATTGGGTTGATGCAAAAGTTATGACCGTTTTTTATGATCCCGGGTAAAAAATTTTTTTTTTCTTAAATTATGAAAAATATCTTCTTTTTTATGATTCCATTGTATAAAGGATGCTTTTCCTCTACTTTCTATTCAGTTTTGGCCTAGCTAGAGTACAGTAATGACCCCTTGTATTTTTTCAAAATGTCGCTCGATAAAGTGCATTTACGTCATTGTTTACTTTATGAATTCCATAAAGACAATACCGCGAGTGTGGCAACCAAAAACATTTGTGAAGTGTATGGAGCAGATGTCATCAAAGTTCGACAGGTACGAAGATGGTTTACAAAATTCCGATCTGGAGATTTTTCACTCATTGATAAACCACGTACCGGGAGGCCATTGAAGTCTGATGACGACAAGTTAAAAGTCATAATTGACACCAATCCACGTCTAATCATAAGGGAGATTGTGTCAATAATAGGAGTCAACCAAACAACCGTATTAAGACATTTGAAGCGTATGGAAATGGTTTCGCGGTACGACGTTTGGATACCTCATCAATTGGCGGCTGCCAATTTATTGGATCGTGTTTCAATGTGCGTTGCTTTGAGTGCGAGACAAAAACATGAACTTTTTTAGCATCGTTTGGTGACGGGAGATGAGAAGTGGGTCGTGTACAACAACGTGACAAGAAAAAGACATTGGGCTATACCTGGACAAGCCCCATTAACAACTTCGAAGGCCGAAATCCACAAAAAAAGTTAAACTTTGTGTTTGGTGGGATGATAAGGGTATTGTGTATTTTGAACTCTTGGAACACAATCAGACAAGTACAACAGAACGATATTGTCAGCAATTATCCAAATTGAACATGGACCTTCAAAAGGATAGACCAGAATTGGTAAAAAGATAAGGGGTAGTGTTTCATCACGACAACGCGAGACCACATGTGGCTATGATGATCCAAAACAAGCTAAATGAGTTAAATTGGGATGTTATCAAGCATCCACCGTATTCTCCAGATCTTGCTCTTTCTGATTTTTATTTATTCCGATCACTGCAAAAAAAATTAAATGATGAAAAAAATTATACCATAGAGCAGGTAAAAACATCCCTTACTTCATTTTTCGCATCAAAATGCACGGATTTTTTTACTACTGGTATTAATAAGCTAATAGAAAGATGGGAGAAGGTTATAAGAACTGATGAAAATAATATAATTTATTAAATAAATAATACATATTTTAAAAAAAAATTAAAAAATTATATGTAAAAAACGGTCAAAACTTTTGCATCAACCCAATATATATATATATATATATATATATATATATATATATATATATATATATATATATATATATATATATATATATATATATATATATATATATATATATATATATATATATATATATATATATATATATATATATATATATGTATATATATATATACATATATATATATATATATATATATATATAAATATATATATATATATATATATATATATATATATATATATATATATATATATATATATATATATATATATATATATATATATATATATACATACATACCACATTTTGCGTGGGTCCAAATTCACAAATCTGGACTAAGGAGTTATTTTTTACATATGTATTCATATGTATGGTACATATGAGTCCACGACAGCCATCTTTGTTGGAAAGAAAAAGCTTTTATTTAAATGAAACCCTCTTATTCGTATGCAAGATCCCAACCCTGAATTATTAAGGTCTGCTGATGACAGTCAACAGTCCGCCTTCTCCTGAGGAGTTTTACGTGGTTTCCTCTCAGCAATGAGCAAATGCTGACAAGTTCCTGACTGGCCCACACTAGATTATCCCTCCTGTTCCCAACACAGATTCAAATAAAAACATATTAAATTAACTAGAAGAAACAAAAATCCACTCAATGATCTATAAACCTTGTACATAAAATGCAATACCCATCCAAAAAAAAAATCCGGGTCTCAAAGGGTGAATGGCGGCATAAACCCTCGACCATTTTGAATAATCTCACAAATGGGCTGAGAGCCATCACACAACTGGGTCTTGTGACAAAATACACTGCAATCTGCATTCTCAATGGGAGATTAGTGTAGCGCTCCTTATAACGAGAAAATATAGGGAAAAATACTTATAAAAATAGACGTATTTTTCCGCCATCAAATCTCAAAGGAAAAAGGTCTGTCTTTTGACCCGATGGTGCATATGGTACTAGTGTGGCGCTTCTTATAACGAAAAAATATAGGTAAAAATTATTTTTAAAAATAGACGTATTTTTGTGCCATCAAATTTCAAAGGAAAGGATATAATTTAAACGCCTTTTTTCCTAATGGTGCATAGGGTACTGCATCAGATATGAACAGTGTTATTTTAATCGAAAGAACTTAAGTTAAACTTCTTTTTTCTAACCCAATGGTGCAAAAGGTACTGCATCAGATTTGAGCAGTGTTATTTGAATCGAAAGAACTTAAGTTTTACTTCTTTTTTCTATCCCAATGGTGCATAGGGTACTGCATCAGATATGATCAGTGTTATTTTAATTGAAAGAACTTAAGTTAAACTCCCTTTATCTTACCCAATGGTGCTATTTATAAACTATGACAAGATGAATAAGACAATTAAATAAACAAAATGTTATGTGACAAATCTTGATTGATTCAAAATATTCAATTTATTGTATTTATGGCATTGTATTGTTTTTATTGTATAGAATAAAATAAGAACAACGTAATTTTTTCCACATGAATTTTATTTGACCAGTGACCGGGTTTCGTCGTAACAGATATCATCAGACTGGTGTGAGGCTTAACAAAATTATTAGATATACACACAACAAGGCAGGGGTTGAGAACCATTATTTTAAATGTTTTTCTGATAAAAATGAATTAAAAGACTTGTCTCATAATAATAATTGCATTAAACAAATGATACATCATTTTACCGCACATTCTGCTGAGAAATCTTATTTTCACTGCATTCAGTACTTATACTTTCATGTTTTTTACAATCTGATAAGTTAAACGTTTTGATTTTTGATTTTTTTAGATTTTTCCACATTTTTCCATGTTGAAGAAAATTTGGCAAAAAATAATATTCAAAAATATATTTTTTCGAACCCTTATGAATGAAATTCATATTATTCTTACAATACTTATTTTACATACTGTCAAAATCTAGGCTATCAATTTCTTGAAAAAGAATATCTTCTTCTTCTTCTTCATCTTCTTGCTCAATGCTGAGCGTCGTGGTCTTCTGGAATGTCAGGCACTTGGTGCACAAGTCCTCTCCATTCTTCCCGTTCCTGGGCCAACTTGATGGCAGCGTTTAGCGAGGATCCGGTTAATTCCTTTATTTGGTCTGTCCATCTAGTTGGAGACCGTCCTCTTGCCCAAATATAAATTATATTCTTGAAAAAGAATATAATTTATATTTGAAGCACGAACTTTGTGATTTTCAATTTTATGATCAAAATGTAACTTTATTTTAAAATCACTTTAATTATTTATTATAACAAAATTATACTTTTTACCGGTTTCGAAGCTAACCGCTTCTTTATCAAGACCTCTTAAAACAAGTTTTAATTAGTGTTGATAAAGAAGCGATAAGCTTCGAAAACGGTATACATTATAATTAAGTTATAATAAAATATTAACGGTGATTTTAAAACAATGTTTCATTTTAATTATATCTTGAAGAAGACTTTTTAAGAGATTTAAAAAAAAAGTCTTTCGAATCCAGACTTTGGACCCCGACAGTACTAAAGTACGATTATCACTTACGGCAAAGAGCAAATTGTGTGTTTATGTTCACTGGTGAAACATAGAAAGAGGGTGAAAGAAGATGAAACCGTTTGAGAGAATTGTGAAGGGTAGTTAACCGTAAGGAATAGGCAGAAAAAGTTTTGTCGGAAATACGAAATGCAAAATGTTTAAGGATAATGTCATCCAATTTCCAGAGAGTGTTTTAGCAACATATTCATTTTAACCTGATCTCTGTACCCTTATACTTCTTTGTAGACTGTCGTGGTCACTTATAGTCTTTGTAGACTGCTGTGGTCAGCTCTCCTCGTCCTCGGGTTGTAATTCCTTCTGAACAACATCACATCGGCCATGCTTCGCCATGCATGAATCATGTTTTCTTTCTGCAGCATCCAAGAGTTCTTTGGTCTTCTTCTAGATGTCTTTCGAGGAAGATCCATGGATATGATATATATTTTCGAACCCTTATGAGTGTGATTCATATTATTCTTACAATATTTATATTACATACAAACTGTCAAAATCTAGCCTATCAATTTCTTGAAAAAGAATATAATTTATATTTGAAGCACTAACTTTGTGATTTTCAATTTTATGATCAAAATGCAACTTTATTTTAAAATCACTTTAATTATTTACTATAACTTAATTCGATAAGAGGAAGATCCATGGATATGTTTTCTCTTAATGTTTTAATATATATATATATATATATATATATATATATATATATATATATACATATACATATACATATACATATATATATATATATATATATATATATATATATATATATATATATATATATATATATATATATATATATATATATATATATATATATATATACATACATATATAAATATATATATATATATATATATATATATATATATATATATATATATATATATATATATATATATATATATATATATATATATATATATACATAGTTATTGTAACACAAACTAGGAAATGTTTAATTTACTTTATTTTTATTAGTGTAACTATTGTTTATAATATACTTCTTTAATTGTAAAGCTGTGCAATTCCCGAACAAACAAAATATAATAAAATAAAAAATATCACCTGTTTCACAATATGTTCAGGTTTAGTACGTCCTGTGTGCCCATACTATCTCAAAAGCCTTTTCTCTACCTCACTATAAGTAAGTCCTTCTATCATTTACAACGTCACCTAGGTCATGCCTTCGAATCATGTTATATTTATGTGACATCTATGTCTTTCGAGGAAGATCCATGGCGATTGCCTGGTTCACAATATGATCAGGTTCTGTGCATCTTATGTGCCCACACCATCTCAATTGCATTTCCTTTATCATACCATTGATATTATCTTTCGTACCCCAATACTAAACGCCAATATTTTGAATGTGACCAAATCTGTGTTCCCATATCTAGGTTTCTCCATTGAAGAGTTCATTCTCCAACTTTATCATACCGCTACTACTATCACACTATTAGGCAGAAAGGATAGAATGCCACACTCTTTTGTCCTGGCATACACTCCTAGCTTCCGTCACGTCCAAACATCTAGTCATACATATCCTCCGATGAGTTATTAAGATGACACTGCTTTTATAAAATGCAGTACCCTATGCACCATTGGGGTGCGGATTAGGGTTTGAAAAAAAAATACCACATTTAAAAATGAATAATGAGAAAATTGTTCAAAGTTGTTTATATAAGAAATGGGATTGATTGAAATTGGAAAATTCGAAGGACACCTTTAAAATGTCCAGCTCTGCTTAATACATATTTAATGAACACTCTTCTCCCCTAATGAATCTTCAAGTTTTCGTGTCGTTTTTTTTTAACGACATATTTTATCTTTGACCGAAATGAAATATTTCCAACATTTTGTGTGTGTCCAAATTCTTGTTCTCAAGTCTAGATTATCTCCAATTATAGGAGTATTTTTCATAATATTTCAAAATGGGTTCATACATATAGAATGTTCGCCTCCGTAGCGCAATGGTCAGCACGCTCGGCTACCGTTCTGGAGGTCCCGGGTTCGATTCCCAAGGGGGTAAAATAAATATAAGTGATTTTTTCACTGTCATATTTATTCAATATTACCCTGGACTGGTACCCGAAACGGAGGGCTGATCACCTTTCTTTCATGTGTAAACGATCAAGATAGCACTGCGTTTATATGACGCAGTGCCCTATGCACCATTGGGGTGCGGATAAGGGTTTTATTATTTATTATTATATATAGAACTTCCAAGAATTTGAGTTGTGTGGTTGTCAATAACGGGTAGAATTGGTGGATGTTACACGTGTGTAAAGTGATAACTTAAACCAGCTTTCGACAGTCGTCAGCCCGGTAAATGCCCAGACTTCCATATTCTTCTTCATCTTTGATGAGATGTCCAAAAATAATATGAAATATTTCGTTCAGAACGTTGAATCAGAATGCTAAACTGCCAGTGTATAACGGAGTCCTGATTTCAACCCTAATGTATGTTAGTGACGCATGGAGTTGATAAAAGAAGGATTAATGTAGACTGAATGCAGTCGATATTCGATCTAAGAAAAATCTGCGGCAAAATAATATATGATAGGTATTAAAATGATGAAAGAAGGAAATAATGCAAAGCTCAGATAACCATTATCAAAAAAATTAAGAAATGTGTGTTCAGATGGTTCGGAAATGTGAATCAAATAAGCGAAGAATGAATAGAAATAGGAGCAGTGGAAGATCGAGAAAAATTTGGTATGATCAAGTATTTTAAGTACTAGAATATTTCAAAGAGGCGAATTTTTTTGCAAAGACAGAGCGGTTTGGCGTTCTTTTCTCTCTGCCTACCCCTGCGAGGAAGCGACGTGATGGTCATTTACTTAGTATGTTAGTAAGATTATAAATATGATGTTACAGGAACGCCTTTTCGGATAGCGCAATACAAAATGTTTCAAGAACGCTTTTCCGGATAGCGCTTTACAAAACGTTTGGTAGAACGCCTTTCCGGATAGTGCAATATAAAATGTTTGATTAACATCTTTCCGGAAAGCGCAATACAAAATGTTTAAGGAGTGCCTTTTCGGATAGCGCAACACAAAATGTTTGATGTACGTCTTTTCGGATAGCGCAATACAAAACGTTTCAGGATCGCTTTTCCGGATAGCGCTGTACAAAATATTTAAAGAACGTATTTCCGGATAGCGCAACACAAAACGTTTCACCAATGACGTTCCGGAAAGCGTCATAAGAACAAAATTAGTTCAGAACGCCGCCGCAGCGCCGCGTTAATTTAGTTTAAATGCGATTAATATAACTGATACGATATATTTAATGGTCCAATCGCCATAACTTTTAATGGAGGAGTTATTTTTGATACTCATAAAATCAAACGTACATACCCATCACTGTCCGAAGCTGTATGCATAGAGGGGAAATGGAGAGTAATGGTGCCATAATTCATTTTTTTAATGTCCCTTTTTATGGCATTATGGAAAGGTCGTAAAGAAAAATTATTTAAGGATTTTGTACTAACGTTTAGGATGATAATTTTATCGGTGAAAACGTCTCAAAACTAGATATATTTGTACAAGTGTAAGGGATGGTATTTCTGTGTAATTTATACCTCGATATGAATGTTTTATTACATTTTTAATGGTTTCTTTTCGCGAGCATTCAGTCTCATATCAGCAGGTAGGAAAGATAGGACGATTCTAAAAACAATTTTGTAATATCTTTTGTTGAGGTGAATTGTAAGGCATTTTTTTTTTTAACTTATATTTTTACTTTTATTTTTATATTTATTTTATTTTTATTTTCATTTTTATTTGTTCTGGAATATTACAGCTTTACATTGAACGAACATATTTTTTTAAATAGTTACATTAACGATAATAAACATTTTATAACATTAACAAAAATTGTTTCATTTACAATAATAAAGCCAATTAAACAATTCCACGTTTATCTTATAATTACTGTTGAAACATTGAGAGATAAAAAAAAAGAAAGAGAAGAGTGTGTGTGTGTGTGTGTGTGTGTGTGTGTGTGTGTGTGTGTGTGTGTGTGTGTGTGTGTGTGTGTGTGTGTGTGTGTGTCTATGTGTGTGTGTGTGTGTGTGTGTGTGTGTGTGTGTGTGTGTCTATGTGTGTGTGTGTGTGTGTGTGTGTGTGTGTGTGTGTGTGTGTGTGTGTGTGTGTGTGTGTGTGTGTGTGTGTGTGTGTGTGTGTGTGTGTGTATGTCTGTGTGTGTGTGTGTGTGTGTGTGTGTGTGTGTGTGTGTGAGTGTGTGTATGTGAGTGTGTGTGTGTGTGAGTGTGTGTGTGTGTGTCTATGTGTGTGTGTGTGTGAGGATGGGAATAAAAGAGTAAGGGTATGACGATTATCTTAACTCCTGGCCTGACCACACCAAAGTATTTGAGATACTTGATCAAGTTTTCCTCGGTTTTCCTCTGACCAACCATTGACTCCTGACTCTTATTAACAATAAATATGGGAGTCGAACACTGCAATATATCGTTCCGAACATTTTTATTTTGTTGCCGACGGATGTTAGAGGTCAAAATAAAATATGGAAGAAAGGCAATATAAAGGAATGGGTAAATGATCAAGAGTAGTCTAATTTTATGAAAATTATAAAATGTTTATATTCTTGATTTTTTTCTCTTTTTTGTGTATATATTAGGTTAAAACGTTGAAAACAATAAAAAATGTATTAAAATAGAACTCCACCGACAAGACACACAAGGTGGCTTGTCGGTGGTATATATATATATATATATATATATATATATATATATATATATATATATATATATATATATATATATATATATATATATATATATATATATATATATATATATATATATATATATATATATATATATATATATATATATATATATATATATATATATATATATATATATATATATATATATATATATATATATATATATATATATATATATATATATATATATATATATATATATATATATATATATATATATATATATATATATATATATGAAATAGATAATTATCCATCGTGATATTGTTCAGCATATCGGTAGCTCTTTCTACAGGCATAACCATCGGCCAAATAAATCCATAAAAAAAATTGAAAATCTTAACTTGAAAATTGAAGATTTGGACGCACTCAAAACGAATAAACTTGTTAATAAATTGTATTCTCGACTAACCCCACCGCATCAAATATTCAGAAATGGCGATAAAATAATTATCTCCTACCTGTTAAACCTCTCCAGCGGGTTACACATCAAAGGGAGTCTCAACCCTTCTCCTCCCCTGCCCGCCCCACCAACCCCCTTCCACCAACCCCCTTCCCGCTCCGCTCGACTAATGACACTTGATAAAGCGAGCCCCCTTCTCGAGCCCCCGCCCCTCGAATTACGCCTTTTTAATTTTGTTCGATTGTCTTTTGTCTTTTCGTGTCGGACGCGGTCTGAGGGGGGTTAGGTGGATTCATTTTGTACGGCTATTAATGAGATTTATTGGATTTGGCATGATTGGATTTTAAAGATTTAGCCATTTCAAATAAAGTGTGACGTACGATCCAATCACATTCGATTGTTGACGATACGAAACTTGATCAGAGTACAAATCACTTGTAAAAAAATATGTATGTGTCTTTGACAAGTGTTTTACACGCTTCACTCACTTCTTTCAACAACGTCATATATCGAAAATCGACAATTTTCAGTTGTGCATGTTTTTGGAATGCCCAGAAAATGTACTATATCCCAGAAAAAGCGGCATATTTTTAACTTAGTATTTACCCGCTACAGGGCAGAAAGTGTTGTTTTTGCATTTTGAAGAAAAGGTATTATTTTTTTTTTTTTCATACACTAAATATTTTTCAAATGAAGAAAAAACATTCAGGTTTTACCTAAAAAGATCTGTTGCACAGTAAAAAGTTCAATAAGTGGCTTGATAATTATTTTTAATACATTTAATCATATTCTTAAACTTTAAAAACAACATCCAGAAAATCTAGTTTTTTTATTTATGACGTTCTTGAAAGTAGTGAGCGATATGGTGTTTTAAAATGATGCGGAATAGATCAAAACACAAAAGATTCTAAAAAAAACAGTCGTATTTACCAAGTGAAATAAAAAAATTAAAGTTGGATTTTAGATGTACAGATAGTTGAGCTGATGGAAGTTGTAGAAGTTCAAGTTAACTAACTAACTAACTAACTAACCATCGCGCCGCTTCCCCGCAGGGATAGGCAGAGAGAATAGAACGCCACACCACTCTGTCTTTGCAAACATTCTTCGCCTCTTCCACGTTCATGCATCTCCTCATACATACCCGCCGATTGTTACGACTCAAGTTCAAGACACGGAGTTCAAGTTAAGACAGCAGCAGGCACCTCGGTGGTTGGAGCGCTACGTGCAGCGCAATCAACGGATAACTGGAGAAGAGTCGTTGCTTCCACAAGGGTCACAACAAATAAATAAATACAAATAAAAAATTTCAAAGAGCGTTGTGTTTGTTGCAGGAATTGTATGCGCAGGCGCTCAACGTACACGAGCGGGCGGCTGAGCAGGGGCCCCGGCGGGCTCGCGCCCGGCTGGTCCTTCGTGTTCGATCCTGCGGGCCGCTTCTGCTACTACTGGTCCATGGTGGTCTCCATGGCCTTCCTCTACAACTTCTGGGTCATCATCTATAGGTTCGCCTTCCAAGAGATCAACGGTGAGCTCTTCTCCATTACCTTGGGACTGATTTTTTTAAAGCTACCATAGATCTAGGTTCTGATGTACCATGGTGGTCTATATGGCCTTCCTCTACAACTTCTGGATCATCATCTATAGATTCGCCTTTCAAGAGATTAACGGTGAGCTGTTCTTCCATTACTTGGGATTGATTTCTTATGTCGCCATAGGTCTAGGTTCTGATGTAAACTTCCTGAAAATTTTAAGGACAATAGCTTGAGGCACATTGCAGGAGCCTAGTGAGGACCTTACATGGTGTTGAGTTGAACTTAAGGACACTCTTTGCAAAGTATAAAGATATACTCTAAGATACTGCATTAAGTATGTTTTGATATTGATATCGCTCACTCCTTTCAAGAACGTCATAAATAAAAAATCGACAATTTTCAGTTGTGCATGTTTTCGGAATGCCCAAAAAATGTACTATATCCCAGTAAAAGAGGCATATTTTTAACTTAATATTTACCCGCTACAGGGCAAAAAATGTTGTTTCTACATTTTGAACAAAAGGTATTGTTTAATTATTTTTTTTATAAAAACCAAATATTTTTCAAATTGAGATAAAACCTTCAAGTTTTACTTAAAAAGATCTGTTGCACAGTAAAAAGTTCAGTAAGTGGCTTGATATTTATTTTTAATACATTGTGTTATATTTTTAAACTTTAAAAACGTTCTCCTGAAAAATCAAGTTTTTTGATTTATGACGTTCTTGAAAGGATTGAGCGATATGTCATCTACTTGTAGAATGAATAATTAAATGTCTACTAATTATTGAAAAATAATTTTTAAAAATTAAAAACGAATTCTCGTAATTTGTTGAAAATTTACTGAAAAAAATTGCCCGTATCATAACTTCGTTATGAGAATGGAAATTTTCCTCTTTTCCGTGTTAGCGAATTAATAAATGAATGATTAAAATCGTATGCACTAGTGCAGTAAATGCAATTAGTTTTTCTGAATAATTTGTATGATCACATGTTGCACTGATGTTCAAACGTTTTCTAGTCTGATAGGTACTTGCAATTATCATTATATTGAAGCAGATACAGCTTTAATTGCGTATCATTATCATTGACAAATGTCCCGTTTCATGGAATGGAGCTTTATCTGGTATAGCTATATATAAACACATAAAGTTACTACCAGTTCGTGGAATATTGTGAGTGAACAACAAACTAGAAAAAAATATACAAAAATCTTCTAACGTAACACATTTTTGAGTTTGATAGTCCCACAATGAATATGGAAGTAACACTTCAGTATATCGTTTTAAACATTTGTAATTTGTTGCCGACGGAGGTAAGAGGTCAAAATAACATATGGAACAAAGGCAAAATAAAGGAATGGGTCATGATTTAATTCTATGAAAATTGTAAAATAGCATTTCATTATTTTTTTTTTGCTTTTATTGTGTGTTAAATTAGATAAAAACAATGAAAAAAACGTGTGTAAAAAGAACTCCACCGACAAGACATACAAGGTGGCTTGGTTGGTCTCTGCATTTTTTTAAAATATGGTTATAATTTATATATAAATAATAAAAATGTTAAATAATTAATAGAATTTTTTAAAAAGTGCCATGCTAAAATAAAACGCGCTAAAATAAAACGCACGTCCCGGTGTTGGGTAGTCACACAATATTAAAATTGCGATTAATCTCCTTAATTTATTATAAATGAAGTAGAAAATTAAAATAATTTAGATTAATTTACTGAAAACCTTAAAAATGGCAACGCTCACGGAACAAGCATAGGTCCACTCTTGTCGAAAGCTCAAGAGCCACTAGCTGGCTAGCTAGCCAGAGAACATTGAGCTTTGAGTTCCTCACGCTTACATAGTGCAAGTATGCAAGAGTGAGATGCGAATATAGTGTCGCGGTTCCCGTTTACTCTTCACGCGCTGTTTATACACGAATTTGTTTCTGATATTTATAAAATACCTTCGATGTACCTGATAAATTCTGATTTTTATTAAATTAATTTTTTAAATCAATGCGTAAATATGTTATGGAGGAATACCTTAAATCTTAGCTATGTATTTATTATATGATTTATTGATCCGGCATTAACTTTGTGGAATGACATGATTATTTTAATCTATTAAAATTAAACACTTGAATAAACCACTTTAATGAGTTTTA
The DNA here is from genome assembly GCF_059751285.1 of Brachycentrus maculatus. Classification (NCBI taxonomy): domain Eukaryota; kingdom Metazoa; phylum Arthropoda; class Insecta; order Trichoptera; family Brachycentridae; genus Brachycentrus; species Brachycentrus maculatus. The sequence continues at coordinate 359,937 of NW_028281178.1, read as the reverse complement.
TTTTTATTTACGACTAGTTTCGAAAACGACAGATGTTTTCATCTTCTGGTACAAATTAAAGCTGTTTTAATTTGTACCAGAAGACGAAAACATCTGTCGTTTTCGAAACTAGTCGTAAATAAACATAAAACTCTTTAAAGTGGTTTATTCAAGTGTTTAATTTTAATAAAATAATCATGTCATTCCACAAAGTTAATGCCGGATCAATAAATCATATAATAAATACATAGCTAAGATTTAAGGTATTCCTCCATAACATATTTACGCATTGATTAAAAAAATAAATATTAAAATTAAATATTCAATTGTTTAATTTTAATAAAATATGTATTTCTAATATTTATAGATATATTATGCTTATTAGAAGCAATGTGTACCTACAAGGTACACAACGCCAGGAAGGATTAACCATAAATTTGTTTACTTACGAATAATATAATTATAAAATTAGATTCACTGGTTTTAGAATGCCAGACATATTTTACTTTATGGTAAAATTTAAATTGATGGAGTTATACCATTAATAAAATACATAATTCAAATAAATTACAAAAAAACAGTATTGCAAAAGTAGTGGGTACTTATTCACGGTAAAATGTGACAGTTAAACACAAATTATTACACTTTTATCTCACATAAAATGGTGTAAACCATAGATTATCGCGCGATGTGTTATCTTGTCTACTTTTCATTGTTACAAAATGACAACCAATCCGATAAAACATGTCATTTGAATTTCGAATTTAATTCTTTGTTTTAAAATGTTCTTCTTCATCTATGTTGAGATAAAAATAATGTAAAAAATAGCTCCTATAATTGGAGATAATCTAGATTTGTGTACAAGTATTTGAACACATTCAAAATGTTGTAAATAAATTAACTAATCAAATTGTAAGTTAATATAATAAAATAAAATGGATGTTTTCTGACGTGATTTATTATCCAGGATTCGGACCTCACACACAAAGTTTCTGCTCAGTAAAACCTTCATTCATCTCACGAATAGATGTCTCTAGTAAAATTCTAGTGGTGCAAGCACAGTGTTTTGAAATTGAACCATATATACATCGCTCACTCCTTTCAACAACTTCATATAAAATATCAAAAAACTTGATTTTTCAGGAGATCGTTTTCAAAGTTTAAAAATATAATGTATTAAACATAAATATCAAGCCACTTATTGAACTTTTTAATATGTAAAAGATCTTTTTTGTTAAAACCTGAATGTTTTTTCTCCATTCGAAAAATATTTAGTTTCTTTAAAAAAATAATTAAACAATACCTTTTCTTCAAAATGCAAAAACAACACTTTCTGCCCTGTAGCGGGTAAATATTAAGTTAAAAATATGCCGCTTTTGCTGATATATAGTACATTTTCTAGGCATACAGAAAGATAAACTAAAAAATTTCGATTATTGATATATGACATTGTTGAAAAGAGTGAGCGATATATAGAAGTTCGTTAAAAATAATACGGTGATAATAATTAGGGTTATTTCTCTTGCTTTCAGGTGAAACGATCATAGTGTGGTTCTGCCTCGACTACCTCTCCGACTTCCTGTACTTCGCGGACATAATATTCCACTTCCGTACGGGCTACCTCGAGGACGGGGTCCTGCAGACTGACTCCGTGAAGCTCAGGAACCACTACATGAACTCTACAACCTTCTACATAGACTGCCTGTGCCTGCTGCCCCTAGACTTCCTCTACCTCTCCATCGGCTTCAACTCTATCTTGCGTTCGTTTCGTCTAGTGAAAATATACAGATTCTGGGCGTTCATGGATAGGACCGAGAGACATACAAACTACCCCAATCTGTTCAGATCGACGAGTTTAATACATTATTTGCTTGTGATTTTCCATTGGAATGGGTGTTTGTATCATATCATATATAAAAACAATGGTTTCGGCAGTAAAAACTGGGTGTATCACGATTCGGAATCAGCCGATGTTGTGAAGCAGTACTTACAGAGTTACTACTGGTGTACGCTGGCCCTTACTACTATTGGTAAGTTATTTATTGATTTGGCGTTTAATTTGTAGAACTCCATTTTAATTTATGTATTAATTTTAAATCAAACACAGATTTTTTGAGTTTACTAAGTTGTATTTTACTAACAAAAACACATAAAAAATTATATTGTGACAATTGTTTTGCCTTGTTAGGGCATTATCAAATGAATGTGAAGATCAAATGAACTACGGTCCTTATGTAGCTATACAATTCTTAGTGACAGTTTTAACACGTGCAGCAATAATTTATGGGAGACAACAGTAGCTAATGGGGGATGTAGGTATGTACCCTTATATTTATTTTCTGGGAAAGGAAGAATTTAAAGACATGGCCATATTTTAGAGAATTAATATTTTAAAGCTTAACACAATTGTTGATAATATTATTTTTAAGAATTTATATATGTAGATGTAATTATTAGTTTATCAATAACGTTTTTATGTGTTTTTGTTAATAAAATACAACTTAGTAGACTCAAAAATCTGTGTTTGATATAAATTATAACATAAACTATTGGTTAGTTTTGAACTATTACTATAATTCAGTATTTTTAGTAAACACATATCGCTCACTTCTTTCAAAAACGTCATAAATAAAAAAACTAGATTTTTCAGGAGAACGTTTTTAAAGTTTAATAATATAAAACAATGTATTAAAAATAAATATCAATCCACTTGTTGAACTTTTTATTGTGCAACAGATCTTTTTAGGTAAAACCTGAAGGTTTTTTCTCCATTTGCAAAATATTTAGTTTATTTAAAAAAATAATTAAACAATACCTTTTCTACAAAATCAAAAACAACACTTTTTGCCCTGTAGCGGGTAAATATTAAGTTAAAAATATGCCTCTTTTCCTAGGATATAGTACATTTTCTGGGCATTCTGAAAACATGCGCAACTGATATCTGACGATTTTTGATTTATGACGTTCTTGAAAGGAGTGAGCGATATGTTGAGATAAGTACCGCGTTATCGGGAAAACTTTCAAGGGGGTTAAGCCTTTTTTAAAAGAAATTTGTATATGTGTTTTTCTTATTTATAAAAATACTTCAATGTTTTGTTCTTCAATGTTTTTCACAGATACTTTGCGGCACATTTTATAAACTTTATAAAATAAAACAACTTTGTTTTTAACCATACCATCTCAATTGCCTTTCCTCCACCTTACTATTGAAGTCAGTTAAACCCAGGCATGTACGAATGCTTTATTGAATATTTATTTTGAAATATAAAAATATGTTTATGGAATACAAGCTTAAAAATATAAATTACTGTAAAATCGATACTTTTGTTCTGTATCACGATGTTATAATATTTCAACGGTATTAAATTTTAAAATGTTTTAAAATTATGGTTTGGTCCTTCAAAGGGAAAGATTAATTATTTCTATGGTAACACAACACCATTAAAATTAAATTGGGGAGAAAAGCGCCAAGCGAAACGGCGAAACTTTCTTCTTGACGTTGCTCAAAAGGGAAAAGCGCCGAAAGCTGATCTGAAGGGTCTAGTCACGTGTTTCGACTGTGAAATTCTCGCTTTTCAAATACAGTTAGCGGATTTGAAAGGACCCCACTTTCGAACTGTCAAACTCGTGTCATATCGTTTGTGACACCCCTGAAAAATAAATAATGTCATTTCGAAATCGGTCAACACGTTAATGGTCGTGCAGTGGTCAGCACACTTATTAGCCGAAAAACCAAAAATGCACATTATAACGATACAAATTTTCTTGAGAAACAAATCTGTTTGCAATTCTTCATCTTCATCTTCTAACCCTTTTCCGCACCCAATGGTGCATAGGGCACTTCATCTCATAAAAACAGTGTTATCTTGATCATTAACACATGAAGGAAGGGTGATCAGCCGTCTGCTTCAGGTGCCAGCCCAGGGTAATATTTAATAAATATTAGAGTGAAAAAATCACTTTGATTTATTTTATCCCCCCTGGGAATCGAACCCGGGACCTCCGGTACGGTAGTCGACCGTGCTGACCATTATACTAAGGAGACGGGCAATTCCAGTAGACCTTAATTATAAATTTACACCTTTTTCAAATTACGAGTACGAGTAAGGCTCTTGCTTAAAAAATATTGAATGCGTAATGTCGAAGAGATTTGTGCCAGAGTCACATACAAGAGGTCAAAAAGCCGCAAATGAAGAAGAATATGGAAGTCTGGGTATTTACAGGATTTACGATCTGTCATAGGCTGGTTAAGTGATCACTTTGAACACGTGTAATATTCACCATTTCAACCATGATTTACAATTATACTAGAACTCATATATTATGTAGTTTATGACTGCCAAAATTTGAGTAGTATGATTGTCAATCATGGGTAGAATAATGAATTGTTTGGTTATATATCCAAAATAAAACAAGGTTTATAGGATTGAATTCTACATTTATTTATGTATATGTTAATACGTAACGCGTTTCGTCTTCTTTGGACATTATCAAACACTTGAGTGTTTATATACAACATATACATAAATAAATGTAGAATTCAATCCTACAAACCTTGTTTTATTTTGTATATATTACCCAACATTTCAATATGGAATTCTACTAACAGTCTGCAGTTACAATAAATAAGAAGGGTGAATTTATGTATTAATTTTAAATCAAACACAGATTTTTTGAGTCTACTAAGTTGTATTTTATTAACAAAAACACATAAAAAATTATATTGTGACAATTGTTTCGCCTTGTTAGGGCATTATCAAACGAATGTGAAGATCAAATAGACTACGGTCCTTATGTAGCTATACAATCCTAAGTGTCAGTTTGTGTTAAAACAGCACGTGTCAAAACTGTAATACATAAATTAAAATGGAGTTTTACAAATTAAACGCCAAATCAAATAAGAATGGTGAATGTTGCACGTGTGTAAAGTGATCACTTAACCAGCTTATGACGGGTTGTAACCCCTGTAAATGCCCAGACTTCCATGTTCTTCTTCAATCAAACATAAATAAATCTGATGATGTCGGTAACGACGAAACCCGGTCGCTGGTCAAATAAAAATAAAAGTGGAAAAGCTTAAACATTTCTATAAACTCCCTAAAGAAATAAAAAAAATAGATGATATAAAAATACTTATAATAAAAATTTAAGCTCTATATATTTAAAAAATACTATTATATCTTTTATTATTTAACATTAAACCACGAGTGTAAGTCCCTCTCCAAGCACAAGAGCACAGTCCTTTTTTATGGAGAGACACAGCGAATCGAAATATAAAAGTTCTCCATATGTATAAATGATTCAAATGTATTATGTTATAAATAAAAATGTTAATATATTAAATGAATTTAAAAAAATAAAATCTATGTTGAAATATCAAAAAAGTTAAATAACTCCCATGTGGAGAGACTCAGATTTGTGAACAAGTAATTGGACACACTCAAAATTTTGTGAAGGAAAATTTTATATACGTTTTTTTATCTTATAATTCTGTGTTATCGAACGTGCTTTATATTTCGTTACAAAAATGGCAACACTATCGTACCGCGAGACTGTAATACGTCAATAAAGTAAACAAGGCAACGGAGAAATCCCGCCAATCAAACATTATTTATCATTTTTATCTGTGGAAAGAAGTGATAATAGGACGCCATCTCTGGCAGAGGAGTCAAAAGTCGTTTTTGAATATAGCAAAATAAGTTGAAAAGGATGAAGTTTAATGCCTCGGAAACTTGGTCGTTAAGGAAATTGTGCGGAAAGTCGTTATTTGAATCAAATATAATCGCGTCAAGAATGGAAAAATCCGACAGAAAATATTGAATTTTTATATGCAATATCTAACGGGCCGTATTTTTTTTAATTCATTTTTGAGTCCGGTCATTGTTTCTTAGTGCCTAGCGTCATAGAATAGCATCTGAAATTAAAAATAAATGCATAGTTTTATATTATTTTTAGACATCTCATCAAAGATGAAGGAGAATATGGAAGTCTGGGCATTTACGAGGCTGACGACCGTCATGGGCTGGTTTAAGTAATCATTTTACACACGTGCAACATTCACCAATTGTACCCATTATTGACAACCACACTACCAAAATTTTTGGAAATTCTATATATATGATCCAATTTCAAAACATTGTTCTTTAAATTATTATTCAACATGGTTACAAAACTTTCTTTATAATTTCATTTCATTTTCTAGACATGTCTACTTTTACGATCTCAAAATTAATAGCGCAGTTCTCTTCAATAAAGAGACTAAGTTCTTGTGCTTGAGAGGGACTTGCATATTATTTATCGTTTATATTTGTTGGCAACATAATTTTTTTGTTGTTTTTTTTCTTGGATTAACATACTTATATATAATTTATTTCAATTATTTTTAGCATTTTAATGTCATTTTTTATATCTGTAGTTGACTGAATTTTTTTTACAGATTGAACAGTTATGATTTATATTCGAAGCACTAACATTGTGAATTTCCATTTTAATAATTAAAATATAATTTTGTTTTAAAATCACTATAAATATTTCATTTTAACTTAATTTCAATGTCTACCGATTTCGAAGGTAACCGCTTCTTTATCAAGACTAATTAATACTAAAACACTTTCTACTTAACAAAATTCAAAATATTTTTACGGTTAGGGAAAGGAGCTTGGGTAGATCTCAAGTTGCTTTATTATTTTTGTGTTGATTGGCAGTCATAGTCAAAAGGGATCAGGGATGATGAGTGATTGGAAACATATTTAATAACGGACTTTTAGATAAATCATTTACTTGTGTATTTATTATAATGATTAAAGAAAACACTTGTTTTATACCACTTGAGTTTTATTAAAGACTACATGTTTCGGAAGTTAAACTTCCATCATTCAGGTCTGTATATAAATTAAAATATAAAATATAAAATTGTTCTATAAATAAGGAGTGGAGAAAGTTAGGAAAGTTTTCTTTAATCATTGTAACATGTCTTACCACAAAGTCAATGCCGAAACAATAAATAAAATATGTGTATTTATTAGTTTAAATTATTGTTAATTGCCTTTTTAATTTATCAACCGGGAGAAGACATTACGACGTTTTAGATGCCTATCGCTTAGTTAAATTTGTTACCGCTAGATGGAGCATCCTCGTTTCATTTTCTATTACTCAACTTTGAAAAGAATGACAATCAATCAAATACTAAAGTGCCGGAAGCCATTGCAACTGAGCCCGCGTAGTAATAATAATTATTAAAAGCTTGCAAACAAAAAGCCTCTTCCCAATTAAAAGTTCCCTGAAATTTTGGCAATTAACTCATTATAATATATGGCGGTAAGCTTTTTAAATTAAGTCGAGTCAAAGCGGCTAAAAAAGGGGTACACAACCATTTTCAACAAAAAAAAACATTTATTATTATTTACAACATTTTGAGTGTGTCCAAATACTTGTTCACAAAATCTGGATTATCTCCAATTACAGGAGTCATTTTTATATTATTTTTTGACATCTCATCAAAGGTGAAGAAGAATATGGAAGTAAAGTGTAAAGCGATCACTTAAACCAGCCTATGACGGTCTTCAGCCCCGTAAATGCCCAGAATTCCATATTCTTCTTCATCTTTGATGAGATATCAAAAAAAAAAAGTTATTTTTATCATGGCCTGGATAATTCACCTTTATATTCATGTAGGTAAAAATAAATTACACTTTATTTGTGGATTTTTCTTCCTATTGTCAGATATTGAGGGGATTATTTTAAATTGATGAAAGCTATATACTTCACAAATTCTCATCTGAGGACGCGACCGTCCAACCAAAATTCCAAAACCATCAAAATTATAACTAACATGTAAATGAAATCTAACAACACTGCATATGTACATCTTTCAACAACAAAAAAATAACAATTTGGATAGTCAGTAATGGGCAGAATGGTGAACGTTAAATGAGTGTATTAAGTGATCAATAAAGTCAGCATTTGGGTCGTTAGCCCTAGGATGCTCAGATTACCATATTCTTTCGGATTAAAAACATAGACCTTTGTCTCAATTGGTTTTGTAGACACCTACAGTATAGAACAGATTAATTGAAACAATATTTTTTTCGTTGTATTTTCGTAAAAAGTTTTTAAAATCTTTTGTTTATAAGTTATACCACAAATTAATATTTAATATGATCTCATTAGGGCTCAATTAAAGATTTTACTCTTTTTGGCATCTATTATATGAGGTTTTGGTATGTGAATGCCATTTTTTCGTCTCGAAACCATACCTGAATTGTGGACGAAATGAGCTTTTCCACCGTAGTGCAATTTTGGAGAGCAGATAGATTTTAATAAGGTTTTTGTCTGGCAAAATTCTTGACCAGTTCAACACAGTTCATTGTTTTTGTTTGAAAAATTTCATAATTTTTTCGGATGTGTGGCAGGGGGTTAAATCCTGCTGAAATATTCCATTACCATTTGACCTTCGTTTTTGTATCTCTGCTAGTATCTTTTCCAGTAGAATTATGTGATACTTCTCGCTATTCATCATCTCAGTAACTGAAAGAAGCAGCTCTGGTCCATAATACGAGGAACACCTCCAAAACATTTTTTTAGAGGGTATTAAAAATACGGAAAAAAAGTTTTGTTTCAATTTATCTGTTCGATACTGTATTATTATTTTTGTTAGTATATCTTCTACATTTTCCTTCTCATACAGCAGTTTTGTCTTTCACTCACATAACCTAGATGCCAATAAACACATTCATCTTTTTATCCATGAATCTGTACCCTAACTAGAAAAAACAAACAAACCATCGCGCTACTTCACTGCAAGGATAGGCAGAGTAACAATAATGCAACACCACTCTGTCTTTGCAAGCAATCTTAGCCTCTTGCACATTCATGCATCTTCTCATACATACCCGCTGATTTTTCCAACTCCTGGCCTGACCACACCAAAGTATAATATTTGAAATATGTACTTGATCATGCCAAGTTTGCCTCGGTTCTCCTCTGATCAATATCAGGACCCGATATTCATATAAACACTACCGAGTCAATACCACGATGACCTTTGCATGACTTGGGTGTGATTAGAGCCCAGAATTAAAAAAATATTAATACAAGAGATTTATTTAATGATAAATATTTAATGTACAATGGTTTGCTACCCCTGTTTTTCCTTAATTAGCGGTTTTCGGTACGTAAACAGAACATAAAAACCATCTCACTTTGAATTTTTTATGCACCAAAGGAAAATTGTTGACGACCCTTAATTTCGTAAAAAAATAAATTTGGATTTTAAATGATAGACGAGACCCATTTCTCAAATAAATAATTATATTGCAACTAATGCTTTATTGGAACTGAAGACAATTTTAATATAAAAATTTATAGGAGACTCACTCCGAATTTTTCGAAATATGTTTTTTGAAGAGATGGAGTTACAGTACAATACAGCATATTTAAATCAATACAACAACAAAAAACACTGTGCACTGTCCATAATTTGTACACTTTAAATAATCGTTACTTGCAAAAAATTGGGACCGGCCAATAATCGGAGGTATCACCCTATAACATGCTTTGCTATGTTCATTATTAAGCCTACAACTCAGACTCAGCCGATTTTTTTCATTAATATATATATATATATATATATATATATATATATATATATATATATATATATATATATATATATATATATATATATATATATATATATATATATATATATATATCATAATCCATACCTGTATAAGCGCCCTTGAGGTAGTTTTTTTACGAAAATGGCGCTATTTAAATCATCCAAGATTATTATTATTATTATTACAATATAAGTCCAAATATTGGCTGTCTCAAAAGTAAAATAAAAGACTCTTTCTGAAATATTTTACATCCGGTAGAATGAAATGTTTCCCGAGAAAATAACTCTCATAATTCCCGTTTCAAACTTTAATCTTAATTGAATTTCCTGGATCCAAGATGGCCCCAGACCGCGGACAGAAGATGCAGTAATTAACCATGAATTAGGAGAATATCTCGTCGTCTTGCATTTGAGGAACCGAGATCTTTTTCAGAGCAATTAGCGATACCTGCTGTGGGTTAAATTTCAAATTCTCTGCTAAAAAAACAAGAAAATTCTTATTCAATTTCGACAAGAAAAGTCGTTCTCAAATTAGAGAGAGAAAAAGCGTTAAGCTATTACTGGATAGAACGTTTTAGAGAGCTGTGTAGTGAAAATCGTCGAGTAAAGAGATGAAGAAGATATTTTAATTGTTTAACTTTTCAACATGGATAAAGAAGAATATGGAAGTCTGGGTATTTACTGGGTGAAAGAACTATCATAGTTTGGTAAGTGATCACTTTATACGCGTGTAACATTTATCATTTCAACCATTCTACTCAAATTCTTGGTATTTCTAGAAATATTCATCAATCTCGAAACAAAGTGTTAAATTCACCAGAACTTCACTAGAAACATCTTTGGTGAAATGAGTGAACATACTAGTACATGATATACCATTACGAATTAATTAATGAAAGTACTTATTGAATAATGGGTAAACTTCGGAACAGTCTAAAGGACATGAAAGAGTTGTATTATTTTTTGACATCTCAACATAGATGAAGATCACACCAATTGATGTCTCTAGTTAAGTTCCAGTGAATTTAAACACTATGTTTCGAGTTTGATCAATATATCTGTAAGTTCCAAGAATTTGAGTAGTTTGATTGTCAATTATGGGTAGAATTGGTGAATGATACACGTGAGTAAAGTGATCACTTTAACCAGCTTATGACGGTCGTAAGCCTCGTAAATGCCAAGATTTTCATATTCTTCTTCATCTATGTTGAGATGTCATTTTTTTTACGTAGATTACCAAACCAAAATGCAAATTTCTAACTACATGCTTCACTGCCTTACATTAAGGCTAGAACCAGGGCTTGTTTATGTATAATTACAATAAAATAAAACTTCCTTGCGAGTAACTTCACATGTCGCTCACTCCGTTCAACAACGTCATATATCAAAAATCAACAATTTTTAATTTTGCGTGTTTTCAGAATGTCCAGAAAATGTACTATATCCTAACAAAAGCGGCATATTTAAAACTTTATATTTACCCGCTACAGGCCAGAAAGTGTTGTTTTTGCATTTTGAAGAAAATGTATTGTTTTATATTTAAATATTTTTTAAATGAAGTTTTACCTAAAAAGATCTGTTGCACAGTAAAAAGTTAAATAAGTGGCTTGATATTAATTTTTAATACATTTAATTATATTTTTAAACTTTAAAAACGATCTTCTGAAAAAAAAATGATATGTGACGTTGTTGAAAGGAGTGAGCGATATGTAAAAAAAACATACATGTAACCGCTCGTTTGATCCATATTTGAGTGAAACCAGCAGACAATGCAGCCATTTCAATTTCCTTTGTGTAAACAATGCTCTTCTTGTGAGTTTGAATCGATACGAGGTGCAATCGAAATTCCGTATCTACACTATGCAAATGAAATAATAAAACTTATTTTAAGAAATGCATTCACAATTGTAAAAAGTCTGGATAGCGTTCAAACGATATTTAAATTTTATATATTTGTACTCATAAAAAGAGAAATATTTGTTCCTATTTCTTTAAAATGTAATTATTTCTTTTGTTATTTATAAAAATAGGCATCTAGCATCCAACAATGAAAATCTCACTAATAATGAAGTTTAAGTTTATTTCTTTATTTTATATTTTTTTATTTTGCCATTATTAGGTACTTTATTTTTTCGATGTTGTAATGCTAATACCCCCCCTCCGTAGTGTAATGGTCAGCAAGCTCAGCTACCGCACTGGTGGTCCCGGGTTCGATTCCTAGGGAGGGTCAAATAAATATAAGTGATTTTTTCACTCTTATATTTATCCAATATTTCCTTGGACTGTTACCGGAAGCGGAGGGCTGATCACCTTTCCTCCGTGTATTAACGATCAAGATAATACTTCGTTTATATGATGCAGTGCCCTATGCATCATTGGGGTACGGATATGGGTTTGAATTGAATGAAGTTTATTAAACAAGGATGAACATATTGGACAAGGAATTATACATCAGCCTGAAGTATTGAAATAATTCCTGCTCTATAGTTAGCAAGTGACACGTTCCAGATATCGGACCTAGATCCAGATAAAAATCCTTGCATGGATATTCTTCTTCATCTATGTTGAGACGTCAAAATGTGATAATATTGATAAATATTAATTTATTAAATGGCTAAAGCCTTTAACATAATACGTATATACACTAATGAATACACTAATAGAGAAACAAAAAGTCTTAAACATGAAATAATAATAAAATAACAAATGGTAAGCACTGGTAAATACACGTCTCCTTCACACACTATCAGCGAGCAGCAAGAGAGAGTGAAACACAACGTTTAAATTTATCCATTATAACATGGAGAAGAAATGCTGAGAAAGTCCAGACTTCAAGGTCGATAACAATATATTAAATAAATCTATACTTTCAAAAGCATTGGCTAACATGTTTCATCTACTTTCCAACCCTGTCTCCATATGTTGGTACCTACCCTCCATTGTCGATTTCATTCCGAATTCACGCGAGTGTACGAATTTGATTGTGACGTACACACTCGAAAATGTACAAACGATGTGTCTCCATATTGCTAGTGTATTTTTATTTATCTTCCGCTGGTGCCAATCATTCGCAACTTTACACGTGTCCTGTATCATCCATTCATCCCCTACACCCGAGACGATATTTATACCAACATTTCGAGAGTTTCTATATAGAAAAAAAGTACCAACTATGTAAATTTTCCAACATTTTAATTGTTTTCAAATACTTGTTCACAAAACTAGATTATCTCCAATTATAGGAGTTATTGCACGAAAAAGGCTTGGCACGATCAGATCAATCAGAACCTAAAATCTGGCGGTGTCAAAAGTCTGCGTAATCGGAGGCCATGTATGACTAGATGTATGGATGTGAAAGAGGCGAGGAGTCAGGACAGAAGAGTGTGGCGTTCCACCCTCTCTGCCTACCCCTGCGGGGAAATGGCGTGATGGTAGTAGTAGTAGTATTAGTATAGGAGTTTAGGAATTTTTAACATTTCATCAAAGATGAAGAAGAATATGGAAATCCATTTTAATTTATGTATTAATTGTTAAATTAAATTAAATTAAATCAAACATAGATTTTTTGAGTCTACCAAGATGTAAAAAAAAAACATACAAAAAATAATATTATGACAACTGTTACGCCTAGTTATGGCATTTTCAAACGAACCTGAAGATTAAACGGACTGACGGTCATTAAATATAGGCATTCACTTTGTAGTAAAACATGATAAAATTGTTAAAGAAAAACACTTGTTTTTAAGTTAAGTTATATTTATTTTATTTCAACGACTAGTTTCGGAAGCTTTTTTCCGATTACATTCGCCTCATAAATTTGTTTTACCGTTCTTTCCTCACTCATTCGTTCTACATGTCCAAACCATCTCAACACGCCTTTCTTAATTTTATCGATAATGCTTGGTAAAGTTCAATTATTGATTTTAAAACGGTGTCATTGTTTAATGTGCCGGCGCGAATGTAAATCCCATTCCCTCGTAGGATGAGCAATGGTAACTGCCCATTTAGATATTCAATAAATTATGCAAACTGCGCGTTTTCACACGGTTCATTAGGCAACAAACACGGGATAGAATTATGAAAACTATATCGATATTGGTAAGTTTCGAGTGGGTAATTTATTTATTTATTCACACAAACGCCCAGAGGGCTTTTACAATTGAAAATTCTAACTAGCTAATCATCACGCCGCTTCCCCGCAGGGGTAGGCAGAGAGAATAGAGCGCCACACCACTCTGTCCTTGCAAACATTCTTCGCCTCTTCCACGTTCATGCATCTCCTCATACATACCCGCCGATTGTTACGACTCCTAACCTGACCACTTTCAAGTATTTGGCATACCTGATCGTGCCATGTTTTTCTCGGTCTTCCTCTGCTTCTTTTCCCACTAACATTTGCCTCATACATTTGTTTTACCGTTCTTTCCTCACTCATTCGTTCTACATGTCCAAACCATCTCAACACACCTTTCTTAATTTTATCGATAATGCTTATCTCAGCTTTGCATTCCTTCCTTATTTCACTATTCGGACATCTATCGTACATCGTTTTGTCGCACATTCTTCTGAGAGAACGCATTTCGACTGCACGCAAGTGAAAATTCAAGTTACAAAAAAAATAAAGAGTTGTTATTAGTTACAAAGTATAAGTATAAGTTACAAAAATAAATAAAGAGTTTTTATAAGTTTAAGAATGAACATAATAATAATGTTTTTCGCAGATACTTTGTGGCACATTTTATAAACTTTATAAAATAAGACAACTTTGTTTTAACCACTTTTTTATTGGTACACTTTATCCAACCGGTTTCGACAAGAACCTTGTCATCATCAGGGTTTATGTACTAAATTCTAAAACATTGAAATACTAAGTCGGACGGTAAAATTCCATGTAGTGCGCAAACGCCCTATCTATTTCGTAGAATCTATTTCTCAGATCGTACCGTCTAGAACAGTGATTCCCAAAGTGGTCTATATCGACCCCCAGGGGTCTATGACAACTTGCAAGGGGTCTATGTTTTAATTTGAATTTAAAATATAAATGTATAAAACCTAACATGTGTGGTTCAAAGTGAGTAACACTACATATACCGGCTGCCAAAAATACATTTGAAGTTAATGAATTTGATAAAAATCAATATCAGGTAAGGCAAGGGGTCTACGAGATAAAAGAGTTTGGGAACCTCTGGTCTAGAATCTAGAAGGTTCACACATTGTTTTAACAAAAGTATAGCGAGTTTTATGAGAGATATTAGAGTTTTCTTAGCCTGCGATATTTATTGTTGCCATTACGCAAAAAGCGTCAGTAAATTTGAAGACCACTGGGTACACTGAGTGCTCCTGCAATTGCAAGGAACACGAAAAACAGACCATGTCTGTTCATAAATGAAAATTCTCGTTGCATTTTTCAATTTTTACTTCTGGCGGGCAATATGTCTAGCACGTCTGCTTCGTTTCCCGCGTTTTTAATGCCGGCCATTTTGTTTTCTCCTATTTGCCGCCGTTTCGTGAGCGAAGTGTGTTTCTGCAGTTTTCCAGTCGTTAAAATTACTCGTTTCTGAGAAAAACTCACTCGATGAAACTCCGCTTTCTGCTTGGCTTAAATTCAAATTACCAAGACTTCTTATTCATCAAATTAAAAGCATTTTTACATATTAAATGAAACTGGTCTTCGTTTAGATAATCTATGTAGAAAAATTAGAAATAAGTAAAGCAGTTAATAAAGACGCATCCATAATAATAAACCAATGAAATACTCCCATTGTTATTCCTTTTTGTTCTTTCTCTTTCTAACTAACTAACTAACTAACCATCAAGCCGCTTCTCCGCAGGGGTAGGCAGAGAGAATAGAGCGCCACACCACTCTGTCCTTGCAAACATTCTTCGCCTCTTCCACGTTCATGCATCTCCTCATACATACCCGCCGATTGTTACGACTCCTAACCTGACCACTTTCAAGTATTTGGCATACCTGATCGTGCCATGTTTTTCTCGGTCTTCCTCTGCTTCTTTTCCCGCTAACATTCGCCTCATAAATTTGTTTTACCGTTCTTTCCTCACTCATTCGTTCTACATGTCCAAACCATCTCAACACACCTTTCTTAATTTTATCGATAATGCTTATCTCAGCTTTGCATTCCTTCCTTATTTCACTATTCGCACATCTATCATACATCGTTTTGTCACACATTCTTCTGAGAGATCGCATTTCGACTGCATTCAGTCTACTTTCATCCTTCTTTTGCCAACTCCATGTTTCACTTCCATACATCAGAGTTGGAACCAGGACTCCGTTGTGCACTGCCAGTTTAGCTTCCGCTGATAGGTTTTTATTTGCTTTAACTGAAACTATAACTTTCTCTTTCTTCCAAAGAATAATAAAAATAATAATTTAAGTCTTTTGGTGGCGCAAAACTAATCATCCAATTTTGTTTTTTAATATTTTTTTTTGAGTAATGGTAATCTTTATTTGGATCGTTACAACTTTTTTGTTAAGTGGAAAAGATTATAATTTATATAATAAGCACTAATTTTGTGCTTTTCCATTTCACAATTAAAACACAACTATGTTTTAAAATCACTACAATTTATTGTAGTGATTTTAAAACATATTGTAATTGTAACTTAATTATAATGTCTACCGGTTTACTTAAGAAGCGGTTAGCTTCGAAACCGGTAGACATTATAATTAAGTTATAATAAAATATTTATTGTGATTATAAAACGAAGTTATATTTTAATTAAAGAAAAGATTTTATCTGTCAAGTGACTGCCGTCAGTGTTGATACACATTTCGCTCACTCCTTTCAACAGCGTCATATATCAAAAAACGTGATTTTTCAGGAGATCGTTTTTAAGGTTAAAAAATATTGCACAATGAATTTAAAAAATATATCAAGCCACTTATTGAACTTTTTACTGTACAACAGATCTTTTTAGGTAAAACCTGAATGTTTTTTCTCCATTTAAAAACATTTAGTTTATTCAAAAAAATAATTAAACAATACCTTTTCTTCAAAATGCAAAAACAACACTTTCTGCCCTGTAGCGGGTAAATATCAATTTAAAAATATGCCACTTTTGCTAGGATATTGTGCATTTTCTGGGCATTCCGGAAACATGCACTACTGAAAATTGTCGATTTTTGACATATGACGTTGTTGAAAGGAGTGAGCGATTTGACCCTTTTTATCAATCTGTTTGTATATTCCGATATGGTGATTAATTCTGCGCCTCTGTATTAATAGAAGATCGTAATCATTTTATTTAACTCTACAATTGACCTGATTATGGAATTTTTATTCCAAAATCGGTAGTAATTAATTAGTTGTGTTTAAGTGGTATTACACAAAGTGAACGATGAATGATAAGGAGAGTGTTATATTACCATACTACAAAGTCAACAATGCTCAATGCGTCAACAAAATACGTAATCGGTAGCGTTGAGTGTAGACAATATAATAAGCGATATCTCGACATGGATGAAGGGACATATGGAAGTCGGGGGATTTTCATGGCTTACGACCTGTCATAAGTTGGTTTAAGTGATCAATTGATAAAGTGATTTGTGAACAATGATTCGGACACACTCAGAATATTGTGAATATAATACTATTCAAACGTTTTATAAACATATAACATGTAACCAATTATTCAATCACAATATCTTGAGCGTGTCCTAATCTTTGTTCTCAAAATCTGGATTTGAGTCCATGTAAGATTTTTAGGAATTTTAGGATTTGTTGAAATTTTATTGATATAAATAAAAATAAAAATAATTTAAATAACTACTTAGTGCACAATCCCAGATACTCGAAATATTTATATTAATATAAATAATCATAATAATTAATTAAATTAAATAAATTTAAATATTTCCTAAGTAGAGATAAACCAAAAATTTGGAACAATGATTTGGACACACCCAGAATATGTGCACAATGATTTGGACACACCCAGTATTTGTGAACAATGATTTGGACACACAAATAATATGTGAACAATTATTCGGACACACCCATAATGTGTGAACAATGATTTGTACACATCCAGAATTTGTGAACAATGATTTGGACACATCCAGAATTTGCGAACAATGATTTGGACACACCTAGAATTTGTGAACAATGATTTGGACAAAAACAGAATATTTTGAACACAATTTAATTTAACTATTTGTAAACATATTGGGTACATTATGCGAATATTAGACCAGCAACTCGCGCCATTTGTATCACCGAAGTCGGAGAAGCAATTATCAAAGTTTGTAGGTAGTTATGAATAACATTGCTCGGTAATAACATAACACAGGGCCGGCATTAGTAGAACTGTTAACAGACGTACTGCAGTAGTATTCCTGTTCCAGGGCCGTCGGGACATTACAATATTTCAAATTGCCTGTCGTATTTTATACGAGCCAACTAAGGAATAACGGGTCCACCATAACAATACTAAAATAATTATACGGTGTAACAACATCTAGACGAGTGTGCGGCAAGACGATGTATGATAGATGCTCGAATGGTGGTGATATAAGGAAAGAACGCAAGTCTGTATATATATATATATATATATATATATATATATATATAAAACCCTTATCCGCACCCCAATGGTGCATAGGGAACTGCTTCATATGAACACAGTGTTATTTTGATTGTTTACACACGAAGGAAAGGTGATCAGCCCTCCGCTTCAGGTACCAGTCCAGGGTAATATTGAATAAATATTACAGTGAAAAAATCACTTATATTTATTTGACCCCCCTGGGAATCGAACCCGGGACCTCCAGAACGGTAGCCGAGCGTGCTGACCATTACACTAAGGAGGCGGACGGATATATGTAAGAAAGTATTATATTTGATAATTTTATTTTATTTTATTTTTTATTGGAAAACTAATAGAACAGGCGTTCCATCCTCTCTGCCTACCCCTTCGGAGAAACGGCATGATTTTATTAAAAATTTTATTGGAATACCAACAGAATATTTAAAAAAAATAGATAACATAATAAAATTTAAAAAATAATATACCAATTAGAGGTTTTGACTTAAGTAATCTAAAAATAAAAATAAACTGTCATGTAAGTAGGTACATAAAAGTAAAAGTAACTATATAATAAACTTACATTACATGTTTTTATCAAATAATAGAAATTTTCTTTATCAACTAGTCAAATAGACATCAACAATATTTCTCTTAAACGTATTAAAAGAAACATTATTGATGTCCATTTCATTAAGCATTACATTGCACATATTGCAGGCTCGATTTAAAAATGAATTTTGGTAGGCATATTAGGGATTTTAAATAAATTTTCGTTTCTGGTCAGTGCTCCCGAGACTCTAAAATTGTAAAGATTTGTCGATGTTAGAAAACGAGCATGTATTTATTTTTTTATTTTTTTTTTATTTATTTCTTAAGTTAGCTTATATTAAAACTAATATAAACTATTATATACATTTACATCATCTTTATATATTTACATTTCCTTACAGTAACTTAGACATTTATTTTTATATTCTTTCAGACACTTTTCATTCTTCATACATTCAGGCATCTCATCATACATTTTTAAACCCTTATACATCAAGCAATTTTGCGACTCAGCTCTTTTCAATAATGGTAGTCTTATTTTATCCTTTTGTCTAGTAGCATATTCATGACAATTTTTGTTTAAGACAACTTTATCCTTAAAATATTTTTCCTTAATATATTGGTACACGTATGTATGTATGGCAAAAGAGAGACGAACGCAGATTGAATGCAGTCGAAATGCCATCGGTCAGACAAATGTGCGGCAAAACAATGTTTTATAGATGTTTGAATAGTTAAATAAGAAATGGATGCAAGGCTAAGATAAGCATTACCGATACATTTAAGAAAGATGTATCGAGATGGTTTGGGCATGTGAATTAAATGCGTGATGAAAGATTAGTAAAAAACATGAGGCTACTGTGGTTGGTATAAAGCAGAAGAAGACCGCGGAAAACTTGGCATACTTTAAATATTTGAAAGTGTTCAGGTCAGAAGTCGAAATATTCGGCGTATTTGTGTGAGGAAATACAATTACAATTGGTTTGGCGTTTTATTCCTCTGCATAGATCTCTTTCTCCCTTTCTCTACGTTATATCTTTTTTCTCTCATGTAACGAAATGTGCCTAGTAAACGTGACGCGTCCTCCAAATTTCACACTCAATTGTTATCCAATTATCGAGTATCGAATTGCAGCTAAGAAGTTTTAACGTGGATTGGACATGACGATATAATACGTCGTCAAAAATAATATTTCTGTCATAATATAATATTAATTTCGATATTTTTTGTTGAACCCAAACTGTAATTCCTATTAATCAATATGGATGAGGTAGGAATATTGAAGCCATGGGCATTTCCAGAGAATTTCATCTTTTTTCTCTCTCGTGTAAAGAAATGTGCCAACTAAACGTGACGTATCCTTGAAAATTCACTCTCAATTCTCATCCAATTATCGAATCGTTGCATACACAATTAAACTTCAAAAAAGAAATATTGTATATATAGAGAACAAGTTCCGAATATCATCCCAACCGGATATCCAAATATCTACCGGATATCCAAATATCAAATATCTACCTGGAAGTTCTTCAAACCCTTTTCCGAACCCCACCCCAATGGTGCATAGGGCACTGTATCACATAAACGTAGTGCTATCTTGATCGTTAACTCGTGAAGGAAAGGTGTAAAAAATGTAAAGAAACGGTGGTTTTCTGATATTTGGGAACATCGTGTAGCTGCAAGTACGGCGTGAATTATCCATTTTAAGTATTCGCAGCACGGTATTAATTTTACTTAACGAATTATATAGCTCAGAGGGTGTTCAAACGGGAGTTAATGCACTGAACGAGCGACTTACCCTTACACCTAGGGGTGGAACCATTCATCCCCACCCATTTGCCTTCCTTAATAATAAAGTTTTGGCAACTGGTCGATACATTGATGAAAATACCTGTATTTTAATGACAAAACTCGAAATACAAACTTGACGGTAACGTTGGGAAAATATTTTTTATTTTTTTATTTTAAGTATGTATTTATACATATAATTAGTAGGTGCATACTTTTTTGCGTACTTTTGTAAGTATCTGTGGGTTTATATATATATATATATATATATATATATATATATATATATATATATATATATATATATATATATATATATATATATATATATATATATGTAAGCGTGTTAAGGTACCGTGTTGGAGGTCCCGGGTTCGATTTGCAGTAGAAGGGTCAAATAAATATAAGTGATTTTTTTACTCTAATATTTATGTAATATTCCCCTGGACTGGTGCCGGAAGCGGAGGGCTGATCACCCTTCCTTCATGTGTCAACGAACAAGATAACACTGCGCTTACATGATCCAATGTCCTATGCACCATTGGGTGTGGATTAGGGTTTGAAGAAGAAGAAGAATGTGTGATATTAAGTTTTGTTGGGTGTTCCCGCAATTTAAAAAAGGTCTTAAATTATATAATTAAGGTATACCTACTAGAATTGCAAACATATTTGGTCCTCAATAATTTTTTAAATCATTTTAATGTGCCTATTTGGCTCTTTGTCTTATATATTTGCTGATCACTGGTTGTTTAATGCATTGTTACACAAAGTGTGTGCCGCGGCACACTGGTGTACCGCAGTAATAAGTTGGGGTGCCGCGGAAAAAAGTCTAGTTTTGTGAAAATAACACAATTGCTCCAAATCTTGATTGCCTATGCTCAGTTAAGTGGGCTCACATTTCGCATTAAACATAATAAATAATTAATAAAACCCTTATCCGTACCCCAACGGTGCATAGGGCACTGCGTCATATAAACGCAGTGTTACACATGAAGGAAAGGTGATCAGCCCTCCGCTTCAGGTACCAGTCCAGGGTTATATGGAATAAATCACTTATATTTATTTTAACCCCCTGTGGAATCGAACCCGGGACCTCCAGAACGGTAGCCGAGCGTGCTGACCATTACACTACGGAGGCAGACATTAAACATTTAACATAATATGTTAAATATGTTACCATAATATGGTAAATATGCACCTGTGAAATTTCTTAATTTGGTAGGTGTACCTTGAATATAAAAAGTTTACGGAACGCTTATTTAATAGACTTAGCCTAAGTCCATTAAATAACCACACAACCGTTTGACGTCATGTTTGGATAACAATTAATTAGAAAAGTTCCACCTTTCGACCATTTAGATTTCAATTAAAATCTCTCGGCAGTGTCGATAATAAAGGACTCGAGCTGGAAACAAATCACGAATAAATTGCTTTTAAATTATAAGGATTAACTTTAATACCTTTCGCTGGCAAGGGTGCTGTCAAAAAAACTTCTCAGGACCAGTTTCTGGTGTTGATTTGCCGATAATTAAAATCGGTGACTACCCTCATACATTATACATACATCCCTTACTCCTTTCAAGAACGTCATTAATAAAAAAACTTGATTTTTTAGGAGGTCATTTTAAATGTTTAAAAATATAATACAATGTATTAAAAATAAATATCAAGCCACTTATTGAACTTTTTACCGTGCAACAGATCTTTTAAGGTAAAACCAGTAGGTTTTTTTTCCATTTGAAAAATATTTAGTTTATTTAAAAAAATAATTAAACAATACCTTTTCTTCAAAATGCAAAAACAACATTTTCTACCCTGTAGCGGGTAAATATTATGTTAAAAATATGCCTCTTTGCTGGGATATAGTACATTTACTGGGCATTCTTGAGTTTTTGTAAAAAATGCACTTGGTCACTTTCTCCTGTATGACTACAATATTATTAATTATACTTATATATTCACATATAAAATTTTAGATCAATTGTAAAACCTTTATTTTCAGGAGATCTTCCTCGCCCGAGAAGCAAAGGAGAGTATCTTTTCGTGATAGCCCAATTGCTATTTGGGCTGATGCTGTTTGCTACAGTCCTGGGACACGTGGCCAACATCGTCACATCGGTCAGCACGGCTAGAAAAGAATTTCAAGGTATGTATGGTCTTTTATGTCAAAATCTGACGCGAGCGTCGAATGTTAGGGATCTGGGCGTTAGGTTTGTGAGCACCCTGACATTTCACGATCACATAGAGGCAGTCAGTGGTAATGCATTGAAAATACTAGGACTTGTTCTGCGTACTGCCAGGGTTTTCGAAAATATCCGCGTGCTGAGAACTCTTTATAACTCCTTGGTGCGAAGTAGACTCGAGAGTGGCTCGATGATTTGGGGGCCACACGAGCTTAAGTACTCTCTTATGGTAGAGAAAGTCCAAAAGAAGTTTTTGAGGTATCTCTACATGAGAGAGTACGGCTATTATCCTTGGCTCTACCCGACCGAGTTTCTTTAGGGTATGCTTGGCTACAATAGTTTAGAGACTAGAAAGAATGTGTATTTGATTGCGCATTTTTTTCGATTGTTGCGCGGTATGATCGATAATCCTGAAATTATCCGGAGCATTGGTCTGTATGTTCCCGATAGTTACCTAAGACAGCGTCGGCATAGATTGTTTCACATTCTTATACACAGGACCAACCTGCCGATGGTTATGCCTGTAGGAAGAGCTACCGCTATGTTGAACAATTTCACATTGGATATTGATCTGTTCCATGTGTCCGAAGGAGTCTTCCGAAGCGGGATTCTTCCACACATTTAACAATAGTCTTCTTACTTACTTTTTAATTTGTTTTTTTTTTTTAATGTATACACCTTAAACACCTTAAATGTTTTTAATGTATGTATTAATTATTGAATAAGTTTAATTGAATTTTTCTTCTTCTGTTCGTGTCATCACTTGAGAGTAACTGTCCTTGTCTTGGGCAGCTCTAAACAGCGCCACGACGGTATTGATCCCCATCCATCTCGTATATTCTGGAGCCAGGAGATATGTCTTCTGCCCACACCTCCTCGACCCTCAATTTTGCCTTTTATGATTAGGTGCAATAGCTCGAACTTCTCTCCTCTAAGCACATGCCCCAGATAGAACTCCTTCCGGACATTGATATCAATCAGCCACTGTCTTTCTACTCTTGCTTTTTTGAGCACATTCACGTATTTGACCATATTGCCCGATATATTCCGAATAATAGTGAATAAAGCCCACAAAATAGTCTAAATAAGCATTTCTAAAAATTAAATGAAAACAATGTTTAAAAATAAAAATGTATGTATATGTATAGACGAAAAAATGGTTTTAAATTTTAATTATTATTTTTATTTAATGAAAACATTTTATATATTTATTGATTTAGACACCAAAAAATATTAAAATACTTATGAAAAATTAAATAAATATATGTGTACCGAGAAAACTTAATTCTTTCTAAAGTAACCATATTCTTTTTAGTTAGTTAGGGATACTTAAAATCTTAGCCTAGTTTTTATAATATTTTTTGACATCTCATCAAAGATGAAGAAAAATATGGAAGTCTGGGCATTTACGGGGCTTACGACCGTCATAGGCTGGTTTAAGTGATCACTTTACACACGTGTAACATTCACCAATTCTACCCATTATTGACAACCACACTACTCAAATTCTTAGAAGTTCTATATATATGAACCAATTTAGAAACCTTGTTCAATAATGGGTAGAATTGGTGAATGTTACACGTATGTAAAGTGATAACTTAAACCAACCTGTGACGGTCGTGAGCCCCGTAAATGCCCAGACCTCCATATTCTTCTTCATCTTTGATGAGATGTCAAAAAATAATATGAAAATAACTCCTGTAATTGGAGATAATCTAGTTTTTATAATATTATTTTTTGACATCTCATCAAAGATGAAGAAGAATATGGAAGTCTGTTCATTTACGGGGCTAACGACCGTCATAGGCTGGTTCAAGTGATCACTTTACACACGTGTAAAGTGATTTCACCAATAGATGTGTCTAGTGCAGTTCTAGTGATTCAAGAACAATGTTTCAAAATTGGTTCATATATTTAGACTTCCAAGAATTTGAGTAGTGTGGTTGTCAATAATGGGTAGAATTGGTGAATGTTACACGTGTGTAAAGTGATCAATTAAACCAGCCTAAGACGGTCGTCAGCCCCGTAAATGCTCAGACTTCCATATTCTTCTTCATCTTCGATGAGATGTAAAAAAATAATATGATAATTAACTCCTATAATTGGAGATAATCCCGATTTGTGAACAAGTATATGGACACACTCAAAATGTTGTATTTATAATGTTTATAGAGATATTGATGGTTATTAGAAGCAATGTGTACAAGGTACACAGCACCAGGATGGAAGGGTTAAACTCTTCATGCAAACATTTCAGTAATTACTGTCTACACCAGAGTTCCTTAAACTTTTTTGTGTCATAGACCCCTTGCAATGTTTTTTCGTGTTAGGTAGACCCCCTACTTACCTGATATTGATTTCCTGTAAATTTCTAACTGTAGTGGAGTTTAGTGTTAAAAACTTTAATTACAAACACATGTTAATTCATACATTTATTAATTGAATTTAAATCAAAACTACTTAAAATAAAATAAAAATATTGACCACAAAGCGAATACCAACATCCTACAACTTACACAATTTTATGAACATACATAATATTTTTTTTACTTCATAGGTACTTTTTTAAATAATGTACATGTCTTGCAACATTTTGAGTGTGTCCAAATACTTGTTCACAAAATCTGGATTATCTCTGATTACAGAGATAATCCAGATTTTGTGAAAATGGTATTTTCTGATGAAATGAAAAATTTACAAATGAAAATGGTATTTTCTGGCGTTTCTCATGTGTGTGATTATAATCCAGGATTCGGATCTCACATACTAATTTAAGAGTTTCCGCTTAATAAAAAGCTTCTTTACATCTCACCAATAGATGTCTCTAGTGAAGTTCTAGTGATTCAAGAACAAGGTTTCTAAATTGGTTCATATATATAGAAGTTCCAAGAATTTGAGTAGTGTGGTGGTCAATAATGGGTAGAATTGGTGAATGTTACACGTGTGTAAAGTGATCACTTAAACCAGCCTATGACGGTCGTCAGCCCCGTAAATGCCCAGACTTCCATATTCTTCTTCATCTTTGATGAGATGTCAAAAAATAGTAAATGTCTTAATATTATTAGAGAGTATGATGTAAGTTAAAAGGTATTTTCAGTGTATGTGTTGAGATCCACTATCGTGGACCCCCATTTTCATTTCATGGACCCTCAATTTTTTTTTCGCTGACGTAGACCCCTTGCAGGTTGTCATAGACCCCTAGGGGTCGATATAGACCACTTTGGGAATCACTGGTCTACACCAAGGCCTGTTCCCTAATTATGCACAAGATAATCATAATAGAGTCAATGATTAACATAACCAATTGTACCGAATTACCTTTGAGATGCGATATCGCTGTGATCGCTTAGCGCAAATTGTTGTATCAAGTGATGGCAGAATACTGACATTTGACAATCGTAAGTGCACGATAATAAGCGTTGCTCTAGTATTATCCTGTTCGGTAATACTAATTTGGTATTAATTGCCCGGCGATGCGTATCCAGACGGAATTTGCAACTCAAATTGGCGAATAGGCTATAATCCAGGGGCGTGCATTCCATACAGACAGAAAAACAGTGCTAACTTTAACTTACTTTTACTGTAGTGTAATGGCCAGCACGCTTGGCTACCATTCTGGAGGTCCCGGGTCCGATTCCTAGGGGGGTCAAACAAATTCTTCTTAAAATATTCTTCTTCATCTTTGATGAGATGTCAAAAAATAATATGAAAAATACTCCTTTAATTGCAGATAATCCAGATTTGTGAAGTATTTGGACATACTCAATATATTGTAAATTTTTATTTTGTCTTAAAAAAAACTGTTCTATATACTACTACTACAACTTTTTATTTATTTATTAATTTAGTAAGTAAGTAGGTAAGTAAGTTTTGTTCGCCTCTGTAGTATAATGGTCAGCACGCTCGGCTACCATTCTGGAGGTCCCGGATTCGATTCACAGGGGGGCGAAATAAATACAAGTGATTTTTTCACTCTAATATTTATTCAATATTACCCTGGACTGGTACCTGAAGCGGAGGGCTGATCACCTTTCCTTCATGTGTTAACGATCAAAATAACACTGTGTTTATATGATGCAGTGTCCTGTGCACCATTGGGCGTGGGTTTGAAGATTCTAACTCACCCTCGTGACATATAAAAACGCAACCAGAACCTTCTTCTTCAAACACTTATCTGCACCTGATGGTGCATAGGGCACTGCATTATACAAATGGGCTTGCATTATACAAATTGATCGGCTGTCAATCATGGGTAGAATAGTGAATGTTACACCTGTATAAAATAATCACTTACTCATTCCATGACAGTTCATAATCCCTGTTCATTCCCAAACTTCTATGCTCTTCTTCATTTATATTGAGATGTCAAAATGTAAATTCAAGCTTGTTTATATATCCAAAGACGTATAAACTCTTTTTTTTTCATTTTTTCGAAATTTAATTGCAAGGAATAAAAAAAACGTTTCAGCGCCCTTAAAAATACAGGAATATGAAGATGGACTTTGAAATTCACTTAAAAAACAACCACGATGCCATTTAAAAGCGTTAAAAAGTAACTGCCTTTTTTATAAAAACTAAAATCATACTACCTTTTAAATTTCAGTGTTTTCAGGATCTCTTTCAGCTTTCAGCGATTATGCGCCGCGTTACCTCCGTAAAATATAAAAATAATAAAAGGACGCTAGTGTTTCGTGATAGGGAAGGATGTTCAAAATACGAATACAGAGGAACCTCGGTATACGAATGGATAGATTTTAATACAAAGTGACTGCCGACTGCCGACTCAGTTAATGAAACATAAATTATGTGTTATTAATATTGCAGATGTAGGCAGGGATAATAGAATGCCACACCAATCTGCTTTGCAAACAATCTTCACCTCTACCATATTCACGCATCTGCTCATACATACCTGCCGAATATTCCGACTACTGAGTTCTCACTTTCAAGTATTTGAAATACTTAACCATGTCAGGTTTTCTGCAGTCTTCCTCTGCTTATATTACTAACCACATTCGTTTCATAAATTTGTTTTACTGTTCGCTGTTCACTCGTTCAATTTTCATACCCAAACCACTATTTGTATAATTTATATATGAAGCACTAACTTTGTGATTTTTCATTTTATAAATAAAATAAAACTTTGTTTTAAAATCACTTTAAATATTTTATTTTAACTTTATTATAATGTCTACCGGTTTCGAAACTAACCGCTTCTTTTTCAAGATTGATTAATACTAGTCTTGATAAAGAAGCGGTTAGCTTCGAAACCCGTAGACATTATAATTAAGTTATATTAAAATATTTATGGTGATTTTAAAACAAAGATATATTTTAATTAGATTTTTTTTATTAATTTCATCGATTTTCATCACGTAAAATTCACTCCTTATATCACGATTATGTCGGTTACGACCAGTTTGATGTCAGTTACGACAAACTCCG
Organism: Brachycentrus maculatus; assembly: GCF_059751285.1. NCBI lineage: Eukaryota > Metazoa > Arthropoda > Insecta > Trichoptera > Brachycentridae > Brachycentrus > Brachycentrus maculatus. The sequence goes on along the minus strand of NW_028281178.1, from coordinate 331,827 downwards.
GTCGCTGGTAAAAACAATTCATGTGGAAAAAACTACATAGTTCTTATTTTATTCTATAAAATGCAATTCCACCAAGAAATGTCAACACAAAACTTAATTCTAATAAAAATAGTTTTAACATTTTGAATGTGTCCAAATACTTGTTCACTAAATCTGGATTATCTCTGATTACAGTTTTCATCTCACCAATAGATGTCTATAGTAAAGTTCTAGGGATTCAATAAGAATGTTTCAAAATTGGTTCATATCTATATAGAGAACTTCCAAGAATTTGAGTAGTGTGGTTGTCAATAATGGGTAGAATTTCTGAATGTTGCACGTGTGTAAAGTGATATCTTAAACCAGCCTATGACGGTCGTCAGCCCCGTAAATGCCCAGACTTCCATATTCTTCTTCATCTTTGATGAGATGTCAAAAAATAATAAAAAAAAAATTCTGCTCATCTTTAAACGAGAAATAGCCCTGCAAACGACGCAGACTCGTTCGTAAGTCGAGGTTACTTTCTCGGGGTTTTTTTTTCGTAGCCCGAGGTATCACCGTATAAAGCTAGCTAGGGTGGTCGTACCGTCACTGCGGTAAAATTTTAACGCCCTATTTATGTAAGTGACGTCAGATCCGTAAAATTGCGTACACGGTAGTACCAACACATACCGCATCGAAAAATCGTAAATTTTGTAAAGTCATGCTGAATGCTTGTAATAATTTATGCTCGTACTGATGAGTGTTTATATCATTAATGGATTCGGCAATAATTTTTTCGTAAAATCTATCAATTTTTTAATTAAATTTCACACGGTAATAAATTAAGGCAATGACAATGACTAAAGCCCCCCCCCTGTTATCCATATACTCTCCCCTTGAAATCGAACCCAGGACCTCCAGCACAAAATGTGTGTATGTGTGTGTGTGTGTGTGTACCAAGATATTAAAAAAAATATTTTTATAATACAGAGTAATGTGTTTGTTTTACAAAATTCATTTCTAATTTTCTTTGCCTTGTGGAAACACAACATATGTATGTAAAATGTAGTATCATACAGCGATATCAGCCATTCGCATAGAAATTATTACATTTCCAATTTGTTATGCGCGGAATACTTGGAAGATGCTCGTACGATAGGCAACTGCATCCGTTCCGCGCTAATAGAAAAGCAATTAGCAACCAATTCCGGGTGTAAATTTATCCTAGCAATTCAAAGCTACTAATTGTTTACACTTCTGGAACAATAGACCTTCTATTGCGATATACGTGCATGCCTCGCATTGTACGTTTTCCTACCCTACGCTAACTCAATGCTGTATATGCGAGTATATTCGTCTCATAGCTGAGGTTACTATATCTAGCCACGAGTTTTAGTCAAAAGTATCTGTGCCAGGCTATTTTGTACCACAACATAATATGTCCAAATACTTGTTCATAAACCTGTGTTTCTCCACATAGGAGTTTTTATATATATTTAAATTCAATATAGCTGCAAAAAAATTACAATTTAATTTAATTTGCTAGATATTTCTTCTTTTAATATATCTTAATACTAGTTACGCTGTTCCTCACGAATAAAGAGACTAATAATCAATAATAATAATAACTAAATATTTGTGGTTTTTTTATTATTTAAACAAATATTTCAATTTCATATTATTTCTGTGAGTCAAAGCGGCTCCTTATTATAGAAATAGGTATGGAATTTGTTGTAGAATGGATTCAAACCGAGAAACTCTGACTTAAAACTCCGTGACACTAACCACGGGACCACAACCCGACACTGATTGTTTGATCAATTTTTCCCAGCGTTCCAAATCGCCCCATTTCACCCTAAGATTTGTAGGCACCCTAAATGTAAAGAATGGCGTTGTATATATGTCCAATATTTTTGCTGTTAATGTATATGTCCAAAACGGGGTTAGTCACTTTGTCCACTGTTTACGCAATCGTCAAAGGGTGATACGAGTGGCAGACATAAAGGGTGAATCTTGGTCCATATACGGCGCCAGGAAAACTTCGCAAGTTTTGAAACTTTCGGCCTATCTTGCACTTTGAGTAAAACATTTCTGCCTATATAATTCAGCGGTTAGTAAGTTATACTCATAACGTGTCTTCTATTATACTTCCTGGCTAAATCTCGTGGCACAGTACATATGAGTTCACAACAGCCGTCTATGTTGGCTTAAGGAAAGTTTTTATTTAGCTGAGACACTTTTATTTGAGTCTTGAGTGTTTTTCGCAGATACTTTGTGACACATTTTATAAATTTTATAAAATCAAACAACTTTGTTTTAACCACTTTTTATTATTAGCGCGCGGCTTCATACAGTTTTTGGGATTCCATTCCTAGTTGTTATTTGGAGTTGCTGTGCAAAGCACATTAAAAATAACATTAAGGATTTTTTTAAACATATTTTTAAATCATACTTTTTAAATGATATTTTCATATGGTACACAGAGTGTGTGGAAGTTTTTGGTAAGGGAATATAATTAACTATGAGTATTTTAATGTTTTTTAACGTTTTAAAATTGAATAAACCCTGGTGATGACAAGGTTCTTGTCGAAACCGGTAGGTTAAAGTGTACTAATAGTAAAAAAGTGGTTAAAACAAAGTTGTTTAATTTTATAAATAATTATATGTATGCAAGATCCGAAACCCGGATTACATTCACATACTGAAAAACGCCTGAAAATATGGAATTCGTTTTTTTTGTACAGCTTACAATTTGATGAGTTATTTTGATTAACAACATTTTGAGTATATGCAAATACTTATTCAAAAACCTTAAATATTTTCACTTTTTAAAAATTTTAACATCTCACGAAAGATAAATGCATCTTTATTGAAACGTCAAAATTCAATGTGGAAATAAATTAGATTTGTGAAAAATTTTTGGACACACTCAAAAGTCGTGAACTAATAATCTCAAAATTTTACCGTATTGTTGGGTTTTTAGTTTTGTGTAAACTAGAAATTATCGTTTTAGCTTCAAAAGTGTAGAAAATCCAGATTTGTGAGCGTGTTTTGTGAGCATGTATGTGTATTTGGAAACACTCGAAATGTTGTGAAAGTAATAAGAATCTCAAAATACGAGTATTATAGCAGGGTTTTTGGTTTCATTCAATCAAAAAATTATCGTTCAATTGAAAAATTTAAAAACTTTGTTTTAAAAATCACTTTATTTTTTATTATTTAATTATAATGTCTACCGGTTTCGAAGCTAACCGCTTCTTTATCAACTGATTAATCCTAATTAAGTTACAATAACGCAGTACACAACGGAGTCCTGGTTCTGACTCTAATGTATGGAAGTGAAACATGGAGTTGGCAAAAGAAGGATTAAAGTAGACTGAATGCAGTCGAAATGCGATCTCTCAGAAGAATGTGCGACGAAACGATGTATGATAGATGTTCGAATAGTGAAATAAGGAAGGAATGCTAAACTGAGATAAGCATTATCGATAAAATTGAGAAAAGTGTGTTGAGATGGTTTGGACATGTAGAACGAATGGGTGAGGAAAGAACGGTAAAACAAATGTATGAGGCGAATATAATTGGAGAAAGGAGCAGAGGAGAAGACCGAGAAAAACTTGGCACGATCAGGTATGCCAAATACCTGAAAGTTAGTAAGTAAAGTTATAATAAAATATTTTAAGTGATTTTTAAAACACAGTTACATTTTTATTATAAAATGGAAAATCACAAAGTTAGTGCTTCAAATATAAATTATAAAATAATATCGTTCTCGCTTCAAAAGTGTAGAAAATCCAGATTTGTGTATTTGTACACCCTCAAAATGGTGTAAATTTGGCGTTACTTATAGACGCGATGAAAATCTCAAAATAATGGACACTTCTCTCACTTTAAAGTGGTAAAGATTGAGGAACATTACGGAGTTCCGCAAAGACGTATATCCGAGCGATTATAATGAGAGTTGCGTGTTGAAATTCACTTACAGTTGTGTAACTTTGGATTCAAGCCAACTTCCCGCTGTGGAACTCATATTTTGGGGTGACAACCATATTAATCATGCAAAACATCCCTTAAAATGCTCACCCTCCATCTCGAGCTTTCTCTCTCTACGATAAATGGTTTGTTGATGGATTATATTTATTGTTTTTTTTTTTGTATTACTATTGTGGAACTGAAAGTAATTTTATAAGACTTTTTGGGCGAAAGACTGAAATTTTAAAGCAATATTGATGAATCAGCATGATAAAAATACTAATTTTATATCAGCGTTTGTCGTGAATATAAAAAAATCTCAGGATTCTGTTTATTTTCTATCAGCCTAGGTTCTACATTTTTTCAATCTTAGAAATAAGAAGCGGACGGTATTAAATATTACGGATATTATTATAGGAAGGAAGGAAGGTTATGACTATCGAACAAAACCTCAAATTGTGTTTAAAGATTAACAATATATTTACATGTGATATTGGTGAAATATAAATACATTTATATATATATATATATATATATATATATATATATATATATATATATATATATATATATATATATATATATATATATATATATATATATATATATATATATATATATATATATATATATATATATATATATATATATATATATATATATATATATATATATATATATATATATATATATATATATATGTATGTATGTATGTGTGTGTGTGTGTGTGAGTATATATACCTATGTGTAAAAAAATTTCAATTTTTAGGGAATCAAATATTTCAATAACTTTCCTACAGATTAAAAAAAATAGAAGAGATTAAAACTATAATAAATAAATTAAATGCCTTTTTTACACGTTAATTGAAAAAAAATACAATGAAAAAAAACTAAAAATATCATGTCATTAATATGTATATAATATGTACCTACAGATCATATAATAATAGTAAAGCCAATGAGTGTAAGTCACTCCCCAAGCAAATCAGCTAAGTCTGTTTATTGGAGAGGAACAGCTAAACTAGTAAAAAATATTTGATCAGTGGTCCAGCAAATCTAGTAAATTGTAATATATTTTGCCATTGAATACAATTAAAAAATAAGCGTTTATCATAGTCGTACAGGAGAAAGTGACCAACTAACAAAGCGTAAAATATCTAGGAGCGCCATTTAAGTCACATTTGCTTGGCAAGAAAATAAACTTATTTATTGTGTAAAGGGTTAACTTTGTGGTACGGTAATATAACACCCTCCTTATCATATAATTAAATTATAAAAATATAACTTTTTATTGTAACTGCAGACAGTTGGTAGAATTCCATATTGGATTGTTGGGTAATATATCCAAAATAAAACACGGTTTTTGTTGGATTGAATTCTACATTTATTTATGTATGTTTTAATACGTGACGCGTTTTGATAATGTCCGATAATGTTTGATAATGTCTTAAGAAGACGAAACGCGTCACGTATTAAAATAAACATAAATAAATGTAGAATTAAATCCAACAAAAACCGTGTTTTATTTTGGATATATTACCCAACAAGAAAATAAATATCAATGCAGTTCGTAATTTTTAATAAGTCAATATATTATACCTCCAAGTTTAAAATCCTTTGGGTTTTTTTCAGGGCAATATGAAGCCAGTAAGATATGAAATAGTCAATGATCGCGTTTTTGTAAGAAAAAAATGCACTTGGTCACTTTCTCCTGTATGACAACGATATGTATGATAATATTATTTTAGTAAAATTGACTGTGTATAATGAAAATATCTCCGAAACGGATGGGAGATGAAAACGTTACGTGCGCGGGGGGGTTTATTTATGAATGCAGGTCCAGGCCACGTGGCACGGCGGAGGCTGCATCGGCCCGGTGGGGTTACGCTCTGCGTGCACCGCTAAAAATAGACGCTGCCGCATGCGCGCCGATCAATATGGCATTGCGATGGCTAAATATAGCTGGCCCACTTTCGTGCGACTACGTCACTGGACGCTGGCCTCTAGATACTGGCCCCTTGCTACTTGGTACTGGGTACTAGCTAACACAGGGGCTCCCAATCTTTTTCAGCCCGCGGCGCACTTACAAGCTTAGTATTTTGTCACGGCGCCCTACATTACTAAGCTATTTGGAATAAATATGGTGACTATATATATAGGGTCTTTCAATAAAGACTTTCAAACTTTCACAGATAATAGTGACCATATTGTTTATGCTACATCTCCGACGCACACTTTTTTTTTATTACAATTTGAAGATAGAAAGCACTTTATGAAAGATCCTTTATATATTATGATCCAAAGAAATAGGTACCTACAATAATAGTAGTTGGGTAGAAGATAGGCACAAAAATTTTAACATCCACAATATGAAATTAAGTTTTATTATATTTGTAAGAAATCCGCCTCCGTAGAGTAATGGTCAGCACGCTCGGCTACCGTTCTGGAGGTCCCGGGTTCGATCTCCAGGGGGGTCAAATAAATGAAAGTGATTTTTTCACTCTAATATTTATTCCATATTACCCTGGACTGGTACCTGAAGCGGAGGGCTGATCACCTTTCCTTCACGTGTTAACGATCAAGATAACACTGCATTTATATGATGCAGTGCCCTATGCACCATTGGGGTGCGGATAAGGGTTTGAATGAATGAATGTAAGAATTCAGACTTGAAATAGAGAACAGCAAAAAAAGAAAATATTTGTGGTTTCGGATAATGATAGAGGATCGACTCACTGCGCCCCTCTTTTCTTTCACCAGAGCGCCGCGGCGCACACTTTGGGAACCCCTGAGCTTAACAGATAAGGGTAGCAGCGCTTTCTCGATTCGACGCTGGGACGCTTTGATTATTTTTGTTTGTTTTTTGTTTTTATTTATTTATTTCAAAGATACATAGGTTTTTTTTACTATATGTATTACGGCTCTTTAGGCATGGCCTGTGTTGAGCCAAAATACTCACAGGTTAATACAATTTTGGTTTTTTAGCATTTGTATTTTTTCTTTTAATTAATAGATTATATACATTACATTACATTTTGTCCGCCTCCGTAGTGTAATGGTCAGCACGCTCGGCTACCGATTTTTTCACTCAAATATTTATTTAATATTACCCTGGACTGGTACCTGAAGCGGAGGACTGATCACCTTTCCTTCGTGTGTTAACGATCAAGATAACACAGTGTTTGTATAATGCAGTGCCCTATGCACCATTGGGGTGCGGATTAGGGTTCGAATGACCTTCTTGCTTCACCTTTTTTCTCGGAAATATGTACGAGTATAATTTTTTAGTATTTTCAAAATCAATTAGACGAAACAATGTATGTGCTTACGTAATTACTATATACATATATTTATATAATTCGTCAAAATTATAAAATATGTTACTGTAATGAATATTTCAATAATATTTATAAACGTATTGTAGTTGTACAGGAGAAAGTGACCAAGTGCATTTTTTTTACAAAAACGTGATTCCTATCTTAATATTGCCCTGAAAAAAGCCCATAACGATTTTATATTATACTTGGAAGTATAATATATTGACTTGTTAAAAATTACTAACTGCATTGATATTCATTTTCTTGCCAAGCAAAATTGACTTAAACGGCCCTCCTGAACATTTTACGTTTTGTTAGTTGGTCACTTTCTCCTATACGACTACGGTATGTCCTGTGAATGCATTAACGGTGTTTCGTTTCTATTAAAACATTCTTCGTTTCTGTTGAGATATCTTAAGTATCTTAACAATACATCACTTTGCATTCGTCCACCGCATTATTCATAGAGAGCCGATTCTGGCAGACATCGAAATTTCCATTTTTTATCCTTAAAAATAAACCCGATTCGTATAATCCGGGAATATATTAATGCTATTCTTTCCGACTGTTGTGAAGATGAATTTTTAATAATATGTGAGACTTCGACTTGGCAGACAGCACTAAAAGGGGAGTTCAAGTCTCCATAACTCCGCAGCCGCCTGCAGTCATTCGTGCGCCATTAGGCGAGGATCGCAAAGGATTTATCAGGATATCAATACAGGATGGCGCAAAATTAATTTGACAAAAATATTAACGTTAAATTCTTCCACATATCGCTTACTCCTTTCAAGAACGTTTCAGTTGTGCATGTTTTCGGAATGCCCAGAAAAAGTACTATATCCCAGCAAAAGAGGCATATTTTCACTTAATATTTATCCGCTACAGGGCAGAAAATGTTATTTTTGCATTTTAAACAAAAGGTATTGTTTAATTATTTACGTAAATATATTGAATATGTTTCAAATGGAGAAAAAACCTTCAGGTTTTACCTAAAAAAAATTGTTGGACAGTAAAAAGTTCAATAAGTGGCTTGATATTTATTTTTGAAAAATCAAGGATTTTGATTTATGGCGTTCTAGAAAGGAGTGATCGTAATAAATAGATTAAAAAATTGCCCTAATAAAGAAATATTAAATGATTTATTCACCTTTTTTGTATACCCTTTAGGACACGGACAATAAGTACTTAAATGTCATATCGATAAGAAATAACCCCCGGAATTGTGTAAATATTTCACTATTGATTGAAATACTGTACATAATCGCTCACTCTTTTCAACAACGTCATATATAAAAAAACTAGATTTTTCAGATCGTTTTTAATGTTTAAAAATATAATAAAATGTACAAAAATAAATTCAAGCCACTTATAGAACTTTTTATTGTGCAACTGATATTTTTGGGGTAAAACCTGAATGTTTTTTCTGCATTTGAAAAATATTAAGTATATTAAAAAAAAATAATTAAACAATACCTTTTTTTCAAAATGCAAAAACAACACTTTCTGCCCTGTAGCGGGTAAATATTAAGTTTAAAATATACCGCTTTTGCTGGGATATAGTAAATTTTCTGGGCATTTTGAAAACATGCACAACTGAAAATAGATGATTTTTTAAAAAATATGACGTTGTTGAAAAGACTGAGCGAAATGTCAAATATGATTGACGTACGACGCCATTTGCAAAAATTATAACATTTTGATTAGGGTGATTAATTTTATGTCATCCTGTATAACCTCTACATAAGGACTTCTCTTTAGCTTTCAAATCAGTTTTAAATATTATGAAAATCCGAATGTAATATCGGAATAGAGTTTATTGGAGTTTTGATACCGCTTTCGATAAAATATTTTAAATGTATTTTTTACCGATGCAAGGCTATAACCGTGGTACATGAGGCATTTCATCTTTATTATATTTTTATTTATTAATTATTATCACATACGTAATTCTCTTTACTGCATTGCTCTGTCAATATGTGTGTCGTGTGTATGTAAAGATGTCGACCTCACACTCAAATATAAACTAGAGAAATAAACAAAAAACCCTCTCATAAATGAATCACTATACTGCATTTCC
>NW_028281177.1:52500-184431 GCF_059751285.1 Brachycentrus maculatus | reverse complement strand
TCCAAACCATCTCAACGCACCTTTCTTAATTTTATTGATAATGGTTATCTCCGCTTTGCATTCCTTCCTTATTTCACTATTCGAACATCTATCATACATCGTTTTGTCGCACATTCTTCTGAGAGATTGCATTTCGACTGCACTCAGTCTACTTTCATCCTTCTTTTGCCAACTCCATGTTTTACTTCCATACATTAGAGTTGGAACCAGGACTCCGTTGTGCACTGCCAGTTTAGCTTCCGCTGATAGGCTTTTATTTGCCATAACTGATATTATTAGAGGGTATTTCTTTTTCATCGAGAATTTTAATGACTTCCTTTAATCTGACTCTATCGAATGCTTTAGTAAGACCTACAAAGCAGAGGTAAGCTGTCTTATTGAACTCTATTGCTTTTTTAACTAATTTGTCTAACAACAAATGTGTTGAACTTATTTACGTCCGAGTTCACTCGGTTTCTCAGCGTCACATATTTAGCATATTCTTCTGGTGACGGTGAGCTTCTGTATTTCAGATGGCTTTTCTTCGGCGAGTTCCTTGACTTCATCAGTAAACCATTTTATCAATAATGATTATCTCAGCCTTGCATTCTTTCCTTCTTTCACCATTCGAACATCTATCATACATCTTTTTGCCTCACATACAAATAAAACTAACTAACCATCACGCCGCTTCGCCGCAGGGGTAGGCAGAGAGAATCGAACGCCACACCACTCTGTCTTTGCAAACATTCTTTGCCTCTTCTACATTCATGCATCTCCTCATACATACCCGACGATTATTACGACTCTTGACCCGGCCGCTTTCAAGTATTTGACATACCTGATTGTGCCAAGTTTTCCTCGGTCGTCCTCTGCTTCTTTTTCCAACTACATTCGCTCCATAAATTTGTTTAACCGTTCTTTCTTCACTCATACGCTCCACATGTCCAAACCATCTCAACACACCTTTCTTAATTAATAATGTAATAAATAATAAATAATATATATAAATAATAAATAATGTATGTAAAAATAAAAATAATAGATCAACCTGGCTGAACGGTGATAATATGCGTGAATAGCCTATAAATAAAAAAAAGACATTCATAATAACAGCAATGGGGGCGCGAGATAGAGACAGGCATGAATATAGAAAGAGGTAGAAAGACATTCGCCGGAGCTAGCGGTTGAGTTCGGCTTCGTCCACAGAACCAAAGATCAATTAACGAACATCTATTTACTTATATTTCTTCTTTTTTTATGGCTATTCACCCTTCTAGCCAGTGCGAGTTATTTTTTATTTATATATTATTATTTTACACTTTTTACAATTTAAAAAAGATAAATGTTTGAGTTTTTATTATTTACAAAAAAAAACTTCAATTTCATACTATTTCTGTGAGCCTGAGCGGCTCATTATTAGAAAGTGGTATGAAATTGTGGTAAAGTCACTGACTCACAAAGCCGGCGAATTGCCGGCTTTGTGAGTCAGTGACAAATTGACATTCTGATTCTGGAGAAGGGTGATTGATGCAGGGGACAGAAGACGATTGAAAGCACGCGTGGAGAAGAATCATTAAAGATATCATGAAATACATTTAAAAAATAAAAAATATAAATTATACATTTGTGGGTTACAATAGTACATGTAGGAAGGCTCAATATATAAATACATAGAAATAGTATGAAATTGAAGTTTTTTTTTGTAAATAATAAAAACTCAAACATTTATCTTTTTTAAATTGTAAAAAGTGTAAAATAATAATATATAAATAAAAAATAACTCGCACTGGCTAGAAGGGTGAATAGCCATAAAAAAAGAAGAAATATAAGTAAATAGATGTTCGTTAATTGATCTTTGGTTCTGTGGACGAAGCCGAACTCAACCGCTAGCTCCGGCGAATGTCTTTCTACCTCTTTCTATATTCATGCCTGTCTCTATCTCGCGCCCCCATTGCTGTTATTATGAATGTCTTTTTTTTATTTATAGGCTATTCACGCATATTATCACCGTTCAGCCAGGTTGATCTATTATTTTTATTTTTACATACATTATTTATTATTTATATATATTATTTATTATTTATTACATTATTAATTAAGAAAGGTGTGTTGAGATGGTTTGGACATGTGGAGCGTATGAGTGAAGAAAGAACGGTTAAACAAATTTATGGAGCGAATGTAGTTGGAAAAAGAAGCAGAGGACGACCGAGGAAAACTTGGCACAATCAGGTATGTCAAATACTTGAAAGCGGCCGGGTCAAGAGTCGTAATAATCGTCGGGTATGTATGAGGAGATGCATGAATGTAGAAGAGGCAAAGAATGTTTGCAAAGACAGAGTGGTGTGGCGTTCGATTCTCTCTGCCTACCCCTGCGGCGAAGCGGCGTGATGGTTAGTTAGTTTTATTTGTATGTGAGGCAAAAAGATGTATGATAGATGTTCGAATGGTGAAAGAAGGAAAGAATGCAAGGCTGAGATAATCATTATTGATAAAATGGTTTACTGATGAAGTCAAGGAACTCGCCGAAGAAAAGCCATCTGAAATACAGAAGCTCACCGTCACCAGAAGAATATGCTAAATATGTGACGCTGAGAAACCGAGTGAACTCGGACGTAAATAAGTTCAACACATTTGTTGTTAGACAAATTAGTTAAAAAAGCAATAGAGTTCAATAAGACAGCTTACCTCTGCTTTGTAGGTCTTACTAAAGCATTCGATAGAGTCAGATTAAAGGAAGTCATTAAAATTCTCGATGAAAAAGAAATACCCTCTAATAATATCAGTTATGGCAAATAAAAGCCTATCAGCGGAAGCTAAACTGGCAGTGCACAACGGAGTCCTGGTTCCAACTCTAATGTATGGAAGTAAAACATGGAGTTGGCAAAAGAAGGATGAAAGTAGACTGAGTGCAGTCGAAATGCAATCTCTCAGAAGAATGTGCGACAAAACGATGTATGATAGATGTTCGAATAGTGAAATAAGGAAGGAATGCAAAGCGGAGATAACCATTATCAATAAAATTAAGAAAGGTGCGTTGAGATGGTTTGGACATGTGGAACGAATGAGTGAGGAAAGAACGGTAAAACAAATTTATGCCGAGAAAGACCAAGAAAAACATGGCACGATCAGGTATGCCAAATACTTGAAAGTGGTCAGGTTAGGAGTCGTAGTAATCGGCGGGTATGTATGAGGAGATGCATGAACGTGGAAGAGGCGAAGAATGTTTGCAAAGACAGAGTGGTGTGGCGTTCTATTCTCTCTGCCTGAAGCGGCGTGATGGTTAGTTAGTTAGTTATAAAAGATCTAAACGAACGAGCGAAGAAAGGATTGTAAAAGAAATTTATGAGGCGAATCTTGTTGGGAACATGAGCAGAGGATGACCGGGCAAAACTTGGCATGATCAAGTATTTAAAATAATTGAAAGTGGTCAATTCAGGAATCCGAATAATCGGCGGGTATGTATGAGGTCCGCCTCCATAGTGTAGCGGTTAGCGCTCTAGGCTACCATGCTGGAGGTCCCGGGTTTGATTCCCAAGAGGGTCGCAATAAATATTATTGATTTTTCAGTCAAATATATATTTAATATGACCCTGGACTGGTACCTGAAGCGAAAGGCTGATCACCTTTCCTTCGTGTATTTAACGATCAAGATAACACTGCTTCTATATAATGCAGTGCCCTATGCACCTTTGGGGTGCGGAGAAGGGTTGGGAGGAGGATGTGTGAGGGGATGCGTAAAGAAGAATGTGTACAAAGACAAGAGTAGCGTGGTGTGGTGTTCTATTCTCTCTGCCTATCCCTGCGGAAGCGGCGTGATGGTCAGTTAGTTACTTTAGATTGCATTTCTGTAAAAAATTAAGGTCAATGTTGTAAGATCACAGAGAGCGGGATAGGATGATACTTTTCAAGGATCTCGGTCATTAATGAACAAAATAAAAACATATTTAAGAGCATAATATGTTTATTTTCAGGGGGGAGAGTATACATATATATTAGTCACGATGAATAACTCCCAAGAAAATTGTGCAATAACACACGTTTCATGGTTATATCATCTATCTGCCTATACATATCTGCAAACACTAAAACAGTAATTACTGGCTACACATCCAAATAAAACAATGCCGAATCGTCCTCTGTAGTTTATATATTCTGATCCAGCGCTAGGAAATGAAACTGTCCAAAGCGCCAACACAATGGGGGAAATGGAACCCTTCTGCCGCGACAAGTCATTTGCCAATAGTTGCAAGAGTCTGAAAAGGTAACAAAGTTACAGAATTAGTTTTTATGTTTGAAAAATAATTGCTAGCATTACGACCCACTGAGCGATCTCCGATGATGAGGATATCAGACACCGGTATACACTAAGATGGTCTTATAAGGTATACAGTGGCAGGCTTCTCGGAGGGGTTGATATGAAGAGTTCCAACCTCATCATAAAACTACTCGTGGAGCACAGATGGGGGCTGGAAATTTGTCAGCAAAAGAGTCCAGTCCGGTTTTGCGATTGCAAGCTTCGTCGGGCTGGTCTTCTTACATCATATATCCAATATTATTTATTAATTATCATCCATACCTATTTCTTTGTGAACAAAACATGGGCAAGCATTGCACCCACTAGTAAATTGACATTTGTAACTGTATAAGTAAAACTGGAAAACCATTTCAAAATCTATACGCCACGTGCTGTAGCTATTTTTTGAATGACATCTTTTGTGTTTGTTGAATCTTATTTTATATGCATATAGTGCAATAAATAACATTATATGACAATAAATGTGCTTGTAACTATGCCGGTTGTCCGTACTTTACCTAAAATATAACATAAAAACAATAATAAAAACAGACTCGCTGTCAACGGACTGTCAAAATGACATTTCACACAAAGAAGATTGCACAGTTTTTCAGGCATGAAAAACAACAACAAAAACAGTTGATTACCTGCAATGCTGTTGATGGGGTCATTCCGGAGGTTATAGAATACATATTTCTTCTAATTAGCGCTTATTTGAGCAGCAGTCGAGACAAATTTCTTGCGTAATTTGTTTGACAGCTGTTTAGCAAACGGCGGAATGAGAGGAAACGCCTTACCAATAATGAAGTACTCACATTTCCAATATATAATAGTTATTTTCAACACGAGATCACCCGGCTTGTCATTTATTGTTTACAATGAATTATATAAATTAGTTTGTGCAATGAATTCATAACGGCCGCCCGGCCAGACTCGAACGAAGCTTATATACAAACATTATATACTAATGATTTCGCGTCATATCGCCAGGTTGGCAGTGAAATCTTTTGTCTTTCCAAATTTCGTACTTGAACGTTAAAAAACCAGAGAAAATGTAACAAAATCTACTATTTTCCTCGTCGTGAGTGACCAGCATCAGGGATATCTCGAATCAGAATAAGTCATAGAAAGTTACCACAGACTAATTGTGAAGCTACGAAAAAATAGAAGAATAATTTGTCGATGGCAAGGGTTACATCAGTGCCTCCTTGATTCCAAATCGATTGTGAAAACATACTGTCAAATGGGGTAAAATATTTATTTACCTGATACTGGGTGTGTCTACAGCAGATGGCTCTGAACATTTTTGAAGCCTGGGAGTACTTTTGATCATAAAGAAAATTCTTAGTATACCAAAACCAAGGATCCAAAAACATACAAACATAACTTTTATTAAAAATAAAACAGATTTATATTACAGATAAGTTAAAAATTCCAGTATTAAAAAAAATATTGACGAAATAAAATAAAATAACGCATTAACTGATTGTATTTTAGCCTATCGTGATGTGGTTATCACTACTTGTAGGCTATAAAATAGAGTAATCATGTGCTATATGGGTATAGACAGTGGCGTGCACATAGTTTTTAATCAGGGTAGGCAGTAGGGTTGGGTAAGGATAAAGTATAGTAGGCACTGGTCGTATTTCTATATTGAAAGCGAGTAATCCAGGGTAGGCACTGCTTTTCTGCCTGTATAGAATGCACGCCCTAGAGGCGCTAGGTACAGGGTATAGGTATCATGTAAAGACTGAGGATTGATTTTATTTAATTGAAACAATTTTTCATATTTTATAAAATATATTTATTTTAAATAACTTGAGTAGTCCTAAACGTAAATCAACAACCGATAAAAAAATATACTTGGCATAAAAAATGGCTTAAAGTACACTTCTTAGGGGTAAGCCTTTAACAGAATATACGTATAAAAATATATATATATATATATATATATATATATATATATATATATATATATATATATATATATATATATATATATATATATATATATATATATATATATATATATATATATATATATATATATATATATATATATATATATATATATATATATATATATATATATATATATATATATATATATATATATATATATATATATATATATATATAATATATATAAATATATATATATATATATATATATATATATATATATATATATATATATATATACATATGTATACAACTTAAATACAATAAAATTAGTTTAAAATTTCCCTACACAGTAGGAATAGAGATCACAGTGATACAAATCTCGGTAAAATTCTTTGAATAATTATAAAAAGACTTTCCCATCATAGTAAGTATTATAATATATGGAATTTAATTTTTAAAAAAAATTGATAAATGCAGAATGGATCCGAAGACTAGTACAGATATATAAAAAAAGGAAATACATTATAATTAATATCATTTTAAAGAGATAATGTGAAAAGTGACTATAAAACTATGTATCCAGCTGCAACATTGCAATAACGCTTAACATTATCCAGAAGGTAATTTGTAAAATTAGTTATTATCTCGTACTACAAGAATCATAAAAGTTGGCTGATCCTCTATTAGGGATTTCTGCAAATTCCCGTTTGGGGGAACAGAGTTTGTTCTTATAATCAATGTTGCGCTTTCTGAAAAAAGATAATACAAAAATATTTTTAATAACGATGCATACTGAGGCATTGCTTTCAAAGTCATATTAAGGTTTAATGCTTTGTAAGATATAAGTAGAGAAAAGGAAATATTGTTTACCCTCTACTTGGTAATTCCATCTCATCGACGCCAACCGATTTTACGTACAGATGATCATTGCACCAGAAAAGACATAGAGACCTAGGTTCCAAAACATTCATATCATACTCCCATGAAAGTTCCACCTAGAATAAAAAAACTCTATTTAAAATTCTAAAGTAATCATATATGCTCCGCTATATATATATATATATATATATATATATATATATATATATATATATATATATATATATATATATATATATATATATATATATATATATATATATATATATATATATATATATATATATATATATATATATATATATATATATATATATATATATATATATATATATATATATATATATATATATATATATATATATATATATATATATATATATATATATATCGATTTTTAAAGAAGATTAAATCTTCTACCGATTTGATTTTTTTTAGAGATTTTTTAATATGAACTGTCG
Organism: Brachycentrus maculatus; assembly: GCF_059751285.1. Taxonomy (NCBI): domain Eukaryota; kingdom Metazoa; phylum Arthropoda; class Insecta; order Trichoptera; family Brachycentridae; genus Brachycentrus; species Brachycentrus maculatus. The sequence continues at coordinate 176,910 of NW_028281177.1, read as the reverse complement.
ATCGGCATAACGAGTTTGGCAAGAGTAATGATTTTTCTATTCCATTTTATTCCTAACTTAACGAGTTTTGGAAGATTACATAAAACATGGACGTTGATATTTATATTCTTTTACCGAACTGGCGCCATTGCAATGCTTTGGCTTAAAAACTGATTTTTTAAACATAACGTGGTTTGATGGTGAACTACTCATATGTCAGAGTTAGCGATAAATAATTTTATAATCATAATTAAGCACCCCGGAAGTAGTATTTTGCGAAAACGGCGCTGTGAACATTATCCAAAATTCTTATTATTATTATACATTTTTAGGTCCTTCAGATTTGCATATTTAGTTTAACTGGTTTGTCTGTTTTTGATCACTTCAGCTGTCTGGTTAATATAGCCGAACGAAATAAGCAAGGTCAGAATGTTTTGTGAATAATTTTTTCCTGAAAAATATCCTGTATAAAACGATAAAATCATTTTAAAAAAAGTACAGATTTTCAGTACCTTTCTTATTTTCCCTCCCATATCCATCGGATGAGTGACTACAACAGAATGTGTTGTTCCATGCTCCAATCTGCAGAATGAAATTTATATAAATACGATTTAATTATAAATTCAGTCCAATGCATAAATGATTTATTTTACATACTTAACGTAATTATTAGGGGTGAGATCAAGTCCTCTGATAACGCCCTTATCAGAGTGAAGTGTTGCCTTCAGGAAACCCTATAAAAATATTATTTTTATTACATGTATCCACATGAATATTTTTTTGTTGTTTCTTGCAAGGAACTTATGTTGTTGTGTTTTAAATATTTTTTTGCTTATCAAAACTTTAAAAGATCACCTGAACCCACTCTTCAGCTCCTTTGGGATGTGCGAGGTGGATAGTTATTCTATAATGCCTTTCTGGAAAATAACAATAAATTGAACATTGAAATTATTTTACATCTTCGAAAACTGTACTTTATAATATATCGTTTTAAATATATGAAATTAGGTTTCAAATTCGTAAATATTTTTAAACTTTCGCATATGATCTTAAAATATCAAAATGTAAGCGATTTTTTTAAAAAGTAAAAATTTGAATGTTGTTTTGGAAACTGGCTACTGAGCCAACATATTTATCCTTCAAAATCAAAAAGATGTTACGTTACTTACGTCAAAACATAGTCAGTAACATAGTAATAAGCTACATTGTAGACTACGAATACGTTTTAAAACCTTCAACAAATAACTTTAAAAAAGGAACGAGTAAAAATAATTACATTCTCAATATTATTAATATTTAAAGCATTTACTTTGTGGTTAGTCATTTTTGCTTATTTATTTTTTTAACAAAAATGTTAATAAAATTAGTATATAACCACTCACCGAGATTTTTACGTCTACCGGTTTCGAGACGTACCCGTCTCTTCGTCAGGATGGTCACTAACACAGCATGCAAACAATACTACCCTTCACCACCATAGCACCATTTACACACTCAAAACTACGCAAAATGTCTAACACATGCTTTTTTTGGTCGACCCGAAGACCAACATGCACTATAGTTTTCAAAACAGACATGCGTTACGAGCCGAGGTATTATATTGCACGTTTAACCTCGGCTCGTAACGCATGTCTGTATTGAAAACTATAGTGCATGTTGGTCTTCGGGTCGACCAAAAATCGCATGTGTTAGACATTTTGTGTAGTTTTGAGTGTGTAAATGGTGCTATGGTGGTGAAGGGTAGTATTGTTTGCATGCTGTGTTAGTGATTGTCCTGACGAAGAGACGGGTACGTCTCGAAACCGGTAGACGTAAAAATCTCGGTGAGTGGTTATATACTGATTTTATTAACATTTTTGTAAAAAAAAAAGTAAAAATAATAACATTCAATACAGTAAAACATGAAAATGTCATCATCTTGGACTTGACTTGGCACCCTTACTCGTTGAACGACCTCGATCTTCCCAAAGATAGATAATCGTTTATTTTTCTCAACCGTATTGTTTCTTAACATTTTTAAGAAGTGCCTAAAATTCAGAATTTGAATGATAGATAAGTTAATTTCGGTCGAATTATAATATATATTGATATTTTTAATTAAGTACTCACGGCAGTAAGGATAATCTTTTCCTGTTGACATGAAATATTTGGCCCCAACTGTTTCTCTATTAACAGGAGGTGCTACTTCATTTTCTGATTGATTCGTTTTTTGGGCTATAATTCCTGGAGAACTGTCGGAATGAAATCTATAAGAAAAATATGACTTCTAAATCACAACGCTAAAAACAAAATACACATACCATAGTAAACATATTGTAATTTTTATTTTTTTATTTTTTTAAACCCTTATCCGCACCCCAATGGTGCATAGGGCACTGCTTCATATGAACACAGTGTTATCTTGATCGTTTACACACGAAGGAAAGGTGATCAGCCCTCCGCTTCAGGTACCAGTCCAGGGTAATATTGAATAAATATTACAGTGAAAAAATCACTTATATTTATTTGACCCCCCTGGGAATCGAACCCGGGACCTCCAGAACGGTAGCCGAGCGTGCTGACCATTACACTACAGAGGCGGACAAATTGTAATTACATATGTAAAATATTGTAATTACATATGTAAAATAATAAATTTCTTATATTTTTTTACTAATTATCTAATTGGGTTATTTGAATATTTTTTATTATTATATGAATGTAAAATAAGTAAATATTGTATTTTAATGAGCTTTAAAAGGCTCGACATTGTATCACCGTAGAATATTTATTTGCCAAAATAATAAGAACAATCATTTCATGGCAGCTGAAATAATGTATGGTAATTGTTGTATTTACAGATAAATAAATTTTCTTACCCCATAATCGCACAGCCGTTGGCACAATTAAAACATTTTCCGGCCAAAAAATGCTGATACGAAGGACATTGATGACCTTAAATAAAATATAATAAAATTAATCATTTGGTATATAGTAAATTAAAATACAAGCTATATATGTACGTCTGCGTTTTGTCTGAATATATTGTCTGTTGGATATTTTATGGACAACAAAGTGGAAGGTTGATAACATTAAAACAAAACTCTTCTCATGAAAAAAAGTTTATTTTATTTTTATTTTGATCACTCTGTTATGAAATCTGTACTTTACATGTCGTTGTATTTGATTCAGTATATAATTTTAATATTTGTATCTTTAGAATTTATTCATCGTAAATCTGTTACTTTCAAATGAGAAAAAGCAATAAGGTTGGGAACCCCTGAGTGAATAGTTACATTGTATGTTACTTGATTATGATTTTTATCAGTGCTGTATTAGAATATAATATTTTGATTTAAGCAGAAGGTATAGGTCATTTACACGAATATAGAAGAAGGTATACTTATGAATAATGTATTTGGCTGTAAAATGAATTGCCTCCGCCTCCATGGTGTAATTAATGGTTAGCGTGTTTACCTATCGTGCTCGGGTCCTGGGTTCGATTTCCAGGGGGGGGGGGGGGTGAAAATAAATATGAGTGATTTTACACTCTAATATTTATTTAATATTACCCTGGAATGGTCCCTGAAGCGCAACAGTGATCACCTTGCCTTCATGTAAATAATGATCAGGATAACACTGCGTCAATACGATGTAGTGCCCTATGCACAATTGGGGCGGGTAAAGGTAAGAAGAAAATGAAATGCGTGGAATTTGGATCTCGAGTAAGTGGGGAATAGTTACCAATATAGGGGCACTTCCCGTTGATGGAGTCCACGAAGAGCTTGATGGCGCGCACGTGGTTGCAGGCCACGAGCACGCGCGAGGCCTCCTCCAGCCCCTCGCGCACCAGCGTGAGCGGCACGAGCGGGCCGGCCGCCAGGTCGCAGCCGGGCTGCTCCTTGCCGTCGTTGGGGTAGAAGTCCAGGTGGCCCACCGGCTGAGACATCCCATAGCCTGACAGAGGAACAAAGTCTGTGCCTATGTCTATCAATATTATATATTCAGCTGCGCACTTTTGAGATTTGAGGAATGCGCTAATAACTGTTATAAGGACAGAGAAACAAAGTCTGTGCCTATGTCTATCAATATTATATATTCAGCTGCGCACTTTTGAGATTTGAGGAATGCGCTAATAACTGTTATAAGGACAGAGAAACAAAGTCTGTGCCTATGTCTATCAATATTATATATTCAGCTGCCCACTTTTGAGATTCGAGGAATGCGCTAATAACTATTACAAGGAGAGAGGTGATAATCGCTTTCAAAAGCCATACAATTAGAGCTCAAGATAACGGTTTTCATGAGGTTTTAAAAAATAACAGCCGAATATAACATGAATGTGTAACTGATACATCAAAAGTGAGCGAATTAATCGTTTTTTACTCGAAAACAAGTGTTGAACACCACTTAGTAAAAGAGATTTATTTGAGATTGGTAAAAATGTACAACAATAACGAATTAGTTTATATTTATATAAAATTCTTCTGGGATCAATCCTCATCCGGGTAGATATTTGATTATATTAAGGTCAATCTTGAGATCTTTTATATATATATATATATATATATATATATATATATATATATATATATATATATATATATATATATATATATATATATATATATATGTAATATGAATAACGATATTTGATTGTACCTCGGTATTTTTAGGATTTTATCATAAATTGAATAGAAAAGTGAATAGTAATTTACCCAACAAGAAGATGCTTTTCCCGTCCGTGTGAATAATGTCCACGAAGTTGGCGTCACTCGGGTCAAGTCTCACGAGGGGTCCCATGCCTTGGAAGTAAGGCTCTGCGGGATCCAATCCTGTTATTCTACCTAGACCCTGGGTACAATCAAATCAATAAAAATATGTATTTAATAAGGAATATTCGCGTATGCAAGAAAACAAATCTCAAATGGTCAATGCCAAAACCACAATAATGCAAATTAATTGTCCTAAGTAAAAATGACTAATAAGTAGGGGTACCAGATTTCTGAAATGTTCAACCAGGACACCGGAATGCCCCCTGCGTACAGTACAGTTAAATTAATGACAAAGTATTTAACATAAATAATCCTTCACAGTAAATAATTTTAAGATTTGTTATATCATCTATAATTAAAGTGATTTGTTAATGGGACGTGAAGTAAACCAGCTGGGACACCTCGATTTCGTCTGAAAATCGAGACTGTCTCGGTCAAACCGGGACGTCCGTGCAAGCCTACTTATAAGTATTGTATTATCATTTACTTGCACAAAGTTAATTGTACGTTTTTTTAACCTAACTGAGTAGAAATAACAGGTCAATATTGGATGTAGTACAATTATTTATTATGTGCATTTAACTTAAAGCCACCGTCAACTGTGACGCGTGTTCGTAGACTAAATTAATGTTTTATAATAATATGATTATTTACTTCAATTTTTTCGCCAGCATATCCAGCCGTGTGAGCTCCGAGTGAATGTCCTATTATATGAACATCGCCAGGGTTCAAATCATGATGTTTCTGAAATTTTTGTGTTGTTGATTAGTGTCATTTCATATTTTACTTTAACATATACACATACATTTGTAAACAGTTAAAAACCGTGTTTCAGGGGATGACCGCGAAAATTCAAAGAGAGTATTTTTCCAAAATAATCATACCATAGATGGATACTCCACAAGGCCGCTAGTAAACATTCTCCGCCAAAGCTGCTTACCTTTCTTTAGTGAGATGTGGTTCAAAAGTAAAGTTACATCTACGCGAAACATGCTTTTATTTAAGGAAAATCTACAAGAAATAGGATTTAAAGAAGATAATGAAAAGAGGAAATTCATTTCTCAATTCAAGTTTTGCAGTCTTCCCCTTAAATATTTATTTTAAAGAAAAAGGGAAACATTTGAGTAATTAAAAAAAAAAAAATATATATTTTAATATCATACTATTTTATGAGCTTACGTGACCATATTTAAAAATAGGTATAAAATTGTGGTAGGGTGGGTTCGTAGAAACTTAGACTTCGCGCCTTAGTCCGTGACACTAACCACGGGACCCACAACACGTTTTTTTTTAATTAATTTATTTTTCGTGATTGCAATTATAATTAACTGAATTCTAATTTCTCAAAAGAGCAAATCTAAATTTTAATTACATACAATATTTATTAACAATCGCTCCTAAAGTATTGTACACATTCCCAGAAAACGGCATACAGTGAATTTACATACATATCATGAACGAGTGTAATATCGTTAACTTGCATATTGTATGTATGATTTCAGCACAATAATTCAAAAGGCTTTCAAACCACATGCATAAATATTGACGGTGGAATAAATGTACAAATATTTATTTAAATTATGACACCTTTTGCATCAAATTCTCCAGTTTTTTTTTGTAATTATTGCACATATAATGATTTTAGCGATATAAAACATACAAAATTTGGATGTTTTCGCACTTGTCATATTTTGTAAAAACCAACCATTCATTATCTATTTTCATAAACAAAACATAAATGTTTAATAAATCTTACACAATCTTGTTTTGATTTTGTAATTAACCTGTAGTCAATCGTTCATTTCTAAAATGCTTAAAATGGCATCCGAGGTTAAATGGCTTTCAGATCGCGTCGCCTGCCGGTTAGATTGTGATCGTGAAAATACAAGAAGCCATGAAGAGAACTTACTATTAGCTGCTTGAGAAAGTAGGCCAACTCGAGTCCCACTAGGCGAGTGTTGGCCGTTGCCTGCGTGTATAGGGGAAGACTTCCTCCTGCCCAATCCACTATAATTACATTATGGTCTCCATTCTTCACCAGTTCGTCTTTCATCTCACTTACCTAAAAAAATTAGAACATTAATTTAACTTCTTAAATTTTCCATCTTTAAAACCAATTAACTGAAAAGTTGAAAACTTTTTTATAAACGTACCAGCATGTTCTTTACATTGATTAAACTTATCTGTCAAAAAATATTTTTTAAATGCAAAAAGAGAGTATCCATGTAAATAATGGAGCTAAACCAGAGATTCCCTAACTTTTTTGTCTCGTAGACCTCTTGCCATGGTTTTCGATTTTGGGTACAACCCTGCTTTACCTGATATTGATTTTTAGCAAATCCATTAACTTCAAGTTTATTTTTGACAGCTGGTGTATAAAGTGCTGTTTACTTTGGAAAGTTTAAATTTATGACGGTAGTGAAGTGAAGTGAAAATTAAAAATCAATAGTATGAAGATGAAGCCAAAATTCACTACGATATCAATACTCAGTCCAGAGAATTTAAGGTCTGAATGTTAAGGACCGACAAGAGAATGAAAATAATATACAAACAATTATGGAAGAATGTGATCCCAATGGAGAACACATACCTCAAGTGCGTAGGGCTGTCCATAATAGTACTTCATGTTATAGAACTCTCTATGAAGAAATAAAAAAATAATAATAATACAAGTAACTCTTGACAAGTTTATTAAGAAAATATAATTTATATTCAGACGTACTGTGTATTTTTTGGCAAAAGTTTTAATTAAAGTACAATTTTTAGTGTTTTCATAATATTTTTTTACATCCCTCTATTTTCGAACATTTAACTTTCGCATACATTTTCAGGAACCAATCATGTGCGAAAGTTGAGGTGTAGAACACTTTGGGAATCACTGAGCTAATACACGCACGATATAATAATGAACAAGGAGAGGAGTTGAAGGTAATCATTCTACATGAGAAGTAATTGGACAGGTGAATAGTCCGGTTAATGCTTTAGATAGTTGTTATAGTATTAAAGGGAAAATCACCAACTTCGTGTCACAATTATTAATTAATTTCTTGTTTAAAATACATTTGCCATATAATAATACTCAATGCTGAGTTCAATGCTTAGATACAGAAAAATGCAATCTTATTATGCTATTGCACAATAATTATTAACATTCGAACATAATTTCTTTTAAAAGATAAGGTGAAATGATTGCACATAATTAAATTATATTCTAAATCAGGCATGGTCAACTGTTGAATAACTAATTGACGGATTACGTTAGTTTAGAATGACGTTAAAGGGATAGTCTTTATTTAAGATCATAACGTTTGAAAGTTTTGAAAAAGTCACCACGAAAAGGCTCCTATTTATAAGCAGAGGTAAACATTGTACAATACCTAGGCTTTTAGACACATGTCAATCGGCCTGGCAGGACGGACAAAAATCTCACGGGACCAAAGGTTGCCCTTGCCTGATTTATATCCATGTAATCGAACTTTCACATATAGGAATGTATGTATCTACATAATGCTGGTACATAATATAATATATACGTTGGTTAAAGTATTTCAACTTACCCAATTTGATAACGGCGTATCTATAAAACCATGAATGATTATTTTCGTCAACCTTTTAGCATTAAAATTCGATTTCACTATTGTTTTGTTGCTATTTGGATTCATTATTTGACCTTCCAATGGATTCTTTTGAGTATAAAGAATAAATCTGTAATGAAAAAAATTCAATCAATATTTTTTCTCTCAATGTTTGTACAAAAATACATGTACATATTGTTATAAGGTTATAAAAAACATACTTAAAATTATCTACAAACTTAAAAAATGAGTCAAGAACTATATTAAATAATATTTCTTTAAACCATCTATAAAAAACGGAGTTAAAATTTCTATAACTTTTGTAACAACTTTTTTTCACAATACAGTTGAGAGTTTTTCGTTAATATCCGGAAAACTACTACTAACTACCAACATGGGAATTATAAATAATGTGCTTGTATTAATTGATAATGAAAAGATATTATTATTATAAATGTATTTAAGACTTAAACATTATGTAAAATCATTATTTATTATTTATATTTTAAGCACAACAAAAGCAATAAAAAACACCAATACTTTAAAAGGTTACTCACGAGAAATAAATTATACGGGATATAATAATAAATGGTAAAATTCTACCTACCTCATCTAAAATAAAAGGTTATTTAATTTACCTGGTATTGATAACGGATCGTGGAAGTGGGAAGATATTGATAGGCCTGTTGATCAAGTGATACCAACTTCGAGTAATATTAAGACAGCCAATTTCATCGTAGCATCGTGATTCATTTTCAACTGAAAACATGTATTAAAAAAAAACAATGTTTACACAAAATACATGTATTTAAATTCATTTTTTTACTACACACATCAGATGTACATCAGCTCATTACACTTCAGAATCTCTGACCCCTATTCGCAGCCAATGGTAAATAAGATACCGTATCGGATCTATGTGGTGTTAACTTGATCATTGCTTTTGTGAAAGCAAGGTGATCAGACTTGTGCTCTGAAATTTTCGATCTAGCGGTGGAATAAATCATCAATAAGTGTATTATTACTTCAAACTAAGTGAGCTAAGCGGGCTTCAGCAAAATTGAACTTCTGATTTGCTCATGTCTCCGAAGCTTAAAATACACGGTTTTATCCATATTTGATGATTGTTTGATAAAAAAAGTTTTGTTTTTGAACTAGTATTTATATTAAATATATTTTTTTATCTAACTTACGACATCAGTTTGTCTATTAAACCCATAAAATATTATTGATATTTATGGCTTTTTTTTACATATGTACATACATATGTGATCGGGATATTGGTTTATCAGCAAGTCTGGTAAGTTTGTGTTGAAAGTACTTACAGGGAAGCCAGGGCAGATTGACGTCCAAGCGGTCAGCTCTTGCCCAGGTGAATGGATCCAAAATACCAGCAGAGGATAGTCTGCCAAGTAAAGCTGTCCAAGCCAAGAGAGTTCTCACGACACCCAACCTGAATTTGTAGCTCATTATTATGCCTGAAAACGAAAAATATGACTGTGAAACTTAGAAGAACGCGTTAGTATTTTATAATTAAATAAAAGTGGTAAATTTAAAAGAAAGATTTTTTTACATAAACATGGCATAACTACACAGATAATTAAATTATGAGGACTTCAGATCCTTCTTTTATTGAAAAAATGCAGTTTTAAGAAGTTGTATAAAATAAACTCGACTGATCACTAATCACAGAGAAATTTTTGTAACTTCAATTTTTAAAACGGTTAATTCGGCTTATTTTAATAAGTCGCCTTATACTCTGATTTACAGCATTAAACATTGAAAAAGATACACAAATTAAAGGGACCTGTAGTCTATTATTTTTCAGTATTTCAGCAGAGTTATCGAATCATAAATATCGAAATGAAAAAGTACCTATAATTACATCGAAGCATGACAAATACAAATGCCAAAACGAATTGTGGGAAAGTGTCACTGGTGCTTCAATCCGACTGTGTATATTGGAGATGTATATAAATACATATTCATTGTTCATCATTTTTACTTTCTATCTTACAATAAAATATTTTTTTAAGAATTTCATTTATTTGTTAAAAAAATACATTCGTTCACATGCATCCTTTAAATAAATATTATTTTTAACTTTAGATTTTATTTTATATTAATTTTATTTTAAACTCAATATTAGTATACAACACCGTTTATTTATATTTTATAGATTATGGTTGTAATACTTTTCAAACAAATTATGCGATGCACAATGATTTAAAAAAGAAATAATACAAAAAAATCTTTCACAATAACAAATATTTTATTTTGCACAATCAGTTGCAGAAAAAGGTCAAATAATTATTACTCGTGTGTTTTATGTTTATACAAACATAAAACACACGAGGAACACCGGAGATCGATTACCATACGCATTGGACAGCCCTCTCTTTAATTGAAATATATTGTATTAAACGGATTTATTTGTTAATATTTTGATGTATTCATAATAAGAATGACGTTCATATGAATGGCATTTAATTTAATATATCCATCGTGGTTAGTTGTTATTAAAATCATCTCCATCAAATCCCTGTCTGTTCATAAATAAATGCATTTTACCTAAAATTGAGAGAAAAAAAATGCATTTATGCTTTGAATAACAAGTATGTTATGAAAATCAATTCTATTTTATTGTACATTCCTTTTTAAATCTAAAATTTAACAATACAAACAAATAATCTTTTTAATAGTTTTAATTTATGTTTATTTTAATTGTGATCCTTAAGCGAAAAACATAATCAGTAAATCTGTTTTTCTATATATATTTTATATTAAACCATATCCTACTCCTTAGGTGGAGCATATGGAATCCACAAACTGTCTCCAGACTTTTCTGTCGGCTGCCAGCTCCCTTGCATCCTCCCAAGTCAGATCCGCGTCCCGAAGTTCTGACGAGAACTGCCGACGAATTGTCAGCAGTTCTCCAGTCCTGGGCGGCGCGAACCTGATGCCATGTAAAAGAGGCAAGCTTGATTAAGGCTCTCAGGAGGCATGCGGAAGAGGCGAGATTGATTAAGGTTCTCAGGAGGCATGCGGTTTTTGTGTAAGTCAGATAATTTTATTTATGCTGGTAAAGAGTATAAATGATGGCATATTGATACGTAGGAACTACTTGCAGTAAGTACCTACTTTACAGGTGCAATATAAATTATATTAAAGATAATTTTATATACCCGTTACTCTTGTAGTGAGCAATACAGCTTTGTTTTTTTCTTATGCAGGAAACATTGCAGAGAGAATACTTGAAATTTCCCTTGAAAGTATTATAGCCGTAAGTATAACAACTGGTTTTATTTGGTTCCGATGTATTATGTAATCATTTCTTTAGCATTAAAAAGTACAGGGTGTTCGTAGTGTAAACTCATTTCGGTGAGAATTAAATACTTCATGTTTTTAAGAGAAAATATTTTCACTAATGAAAAATATCGATTTTAGTTAAACGCAATCTCCGTTTAAAAGGATTGTAAAAAACGGGAAATAAGTAATTGAAAGTGTTAGTTGTTAACTTAAAATCATCCATTTTAATCGAAAAATAATTGTCAATACCAAAATTAAGATGTATACCACTAATCGTTTACATAGAAGTTTAGAAAATAACCATCACGGGAAGGGTCTGTCATTATTCATAAAAAAACAAATAACCCACAAAACTTCCACATCTTTTGCATAGTTTGGTCCAATTTCATTTTAAACAAAAATTATTTTCATCGTCTTATTTTGTTTATTCATTGATTTATTAAAAGTGTTTAATTTAATCATGCGAATAGCAATAAAAAAATACCAGTGTCGTGTTAATTGAATTCTTAGAACAACATAATAGTAAGTCAAGTGATATTTAAAATACCTTATATATATTTATTATTTTAATACAGATTTTATGAAATAGAGATCACGTCATTAACACGACATTCAGAATAATAAGGTCATTAAAAATAACAGACCCGATTCAAAACGTAGTCAAAATGTCAACAATATTTAATATTTAATATTGTTGATATTTTGTATTATTGGTTTAATATTAATACAGCATGTACTTTTTGAACTTGCGTATGATGACGTCCGCCTCCGTAGTGTAATGGTCAGCACGCTCGGTTGCCGTACTGGAGGTTCCGGGTTCGATTTCCAGGGGCGTTCAAATAAATATGAATGATTTTTTCACTGTAATATTTATTCAATATTAGCCTGGACTGGTACCTTAAGCGGAGGGCTGATCACCTTTCCTTCGTGTGTTAACGTTCAAGATAACACTGCGTTTATATGATGATGTGCCCTATGCACCATTGGGGTGAGGATAAGGGTTCGAAGGCATATAGTTTTTCAAGAATATCTCAGTAATTCCTTCACTGGATTATTGTCATAATGCTCCCAGCACGTATTATAGTTAAAATCCTGCGATTTACACATGTTTAGTATGGACGTAACGCGGCATGATCAAGTATTTCCCAAGTGGTCACAATTATCAGTGGTGCATTAATGTGGAAGAGGCGAACATTGTTTGAAAAGACATATTGGGGAGGCGTTCTGTTCTATCTGCCTACCCCTCCGGTGAAGCGGCGTGATGGTTAGTTAGTTTTTGGACGTACAGCATTGAATTACAGCGAGTCCCAACATTCAGTAATAAAGCCAAAAAAATGTAAATGATAAAAGCGACGATTACGAACGTTTTTTCTTTAAAAAAGATAATTATTTAAATATAATTTATATTTGAAGTACTAACTTTGTGATTTTCCATTTTATATTTAAAATATAACTTTGTTTTAAAATCACTATAAATTGATTTTAAAACATAGTTAAATTTTAATTATAACTATTTGTGTTTTTATTGTTTAAAAAAAGCTAAAATTTCGTACTATTTACGTGAGCGTAAGCGGCTCATTATTAAAAATATGAATTAAATTGTGGTAGAGTGGTTTCGAACCCACAAACTCTTACTCGAGAGTCCACGACACCAACCACGGGACCACAACCCGACACGTTGTGACGCCATGTGAGAGGAGCGCAACAGGAAGTTTACGGTGAGCTGGTAGGTGGTACGATCGGCAAGCGCGGTACAGCGGCCGCGCGCCGCGACCTAGCGCCGAGCGGCAAGGACGCGGCGCGGTGTCCCGAGGTGGCGGGAGGTGGCGGGAGGTGGCGCTACGCCGCAGATAATGGTCGGAATGTACATAATATGGTACTCATTGTGTAACGAATTACGAGAGCGCCAAAAGCGTTACATTAGAAAGAATGCGTTTTCGTTTCGACAATATGTGGCACAAGCCAAATTAATGTTTACTTAAAGCATTTTTTGCTGTCTCACACCCAAAATTATTTCATTATACTAATAATGTTATGCAGACTGAATTTCAGACCGAAATTAACATATATTTTTTTTGTATTTAATAAGAACACTAATATTACTCTTCATAACAAAAATTTTCAAAAGATTTGCAACATAGGTTAGAGCACTCGAAGATGCATGCCCCATGCCGGAATTAGTTCAAGATTGTGTGATTTTGTGATTTGGGGATAGTACTGAGTCCTTTGAGGACATATCGTGTATAACAAAAAAATATTTTATTTTAAATAGTATATATTTTAGGTGGTTAAAGTTGTCATTCTGATTAAGATATTGTATAAACACGTTGGTTTGATCATTCCATAACTGAATTGTTTGTATTATAAAAGGCGTATCAATATTATATTATATTTTATTATTATACATATTGTCCATACAAACTAATAAAGAAAAAAATAATCAATTCAAGTATCTAAGAACTGAGCACCATCACGTGATTGATGGGAAAATAAGAGAAAATTAAAGAGATTAACTACCAAATATCCAACTACCAAAGTCTGAGTCAAGAGATTGAAACCACACATGTATTCATATATAATTTATATATGTCTGGTCTTATTTTATCACAATTTAATGCGCTTTAATACATACTTTATTGTAATTTTATTAATTAAACGATTTGAGAGAAATAAACATGTTTTTTACAAAATGTTTTGAATATTTTTAAAACACATTATGTTTTATGTACCTGCTGTTTAAAACTAACGAATAAAGGTAATAAATATATATTTTTTTTTAATACAATTATTGTTAAGTTAATTTTCTATTTTTACTCGAAGTATTCAAAAATATAATAAATACAATTACTGCAGACTGTATACAAAATATTTGTTTAAACAATAAAATAAACTTGATATACTTATGTACGTACGAATTCTTTGATCAGGACGATAAAAAAACTGTAGGTTACCGATTGAATTTGGATATAGTATGAAATTGAATATTTTATGAAGCGAGTGGGATAATTTCGGGGAAATTACGTAATTATGTCGTACTCGTAGGAAATAATTCATGATTACGCACAACAAAAACATAACATCAAACTAGTTGATACCCACATTTTAGCAGCAGAGCTGGTAGATAGCCCGCCAATGTACTTATTTATTTTCTGTACGTGAAGTTTAAATAAATTTAATAAATAAATTGTGAAATAAGCGGTCCATTTCCAATTCACAAAAAGGCTTAGGCGTTCCTCGTGTTGAGACAATTTCTACGAAAGAGAGAGAAATGTCTCCCGGCATTTTAGTAAACGAGAAAGTATAATACATCGCTAACGAAATGTTACAGATTTAGTAGAAAGGAAATAAAAAAAATAATGTAGGTGCTCACGATTACTTATAAAGCGTTAGTGTGCGAAACTTCTGCATTATAAACACTATTTTAATACTTCTACACATGTTGTTACATATACAATACTATGATTTTGAGTTGTTGAGTCCCTACCCACCCAGTACTCAATTCCGTGAAAATAACACGAGCTTCAAAAATTTTAATGAAGTATTTTTAAACGTCATCACATTGAGCAGAGAAAAGGAGAATGAATTCTGTTTTAGAGTTTAAAATTTACTATTTTTTTCGTAACGCTTAAAGAACGAATATATAAAAATTGATCGCTTGAAAAAACTACTCATAGTAATGAGTCCGGCAATGAATTTAAATGTATACTATTTAATAAGCTTAAATAAATAAAAAATATTGATGTCATGAAATAATAAAGAGTTGGTAGTTGCATGATTTAGAGGAGAAAGTTTGTAAGTATGTGTGTGTTGGAGGGGCTTGTATCTGTCCCCCATCCTCCCATTCTGTTTCCATCTGACATCCTGCACACCTCTCTCATTTATGAGAATTCATATGTTCACAAATAAAGACAAACATATTATTATATTATGTACGTAAACTATGTTCATGTAGAAACTTCCTTCATTGTAACAACGCCATTGTTTGTAAGACTGTATTTTCAGCGGAGTTTGCATGTAAATCGCAAAGTACTACGTGTTTTCTGAACAAAGATACATAGTTTACAACATAAGCAGATGGTTAGTTTGATTTAAACAAACCACAAAGATATCGCTCACTCCTTTCGAGAACGTCGTAAATCAAAAAACTCGATTTTTCAGGAGAACGTTTTTAAAGTTTAAAAATATAATACAATGGATAAAAAAATATCAAGCCACTTATTGAACTTTTCACTGTGCAACATATCTTTTTAGGTAAAACCTGAAGGTATTTTCTCCATTTGAAAAATATTTGGTTTATTAAAAAAAAAATTAAACAATACCTTTTCTTCAAAATGCAAAAACAACATTTTCTACCCTGTAGCGGACAAATATTAAATTAAAAATATGCTGCTTTTGCTGGGATATAGTAAGTTTTTGGGCATTCCGAAAACATACATGTACAACTGAAAATTGTCGATTTTTGATCTATGACGTTCTTGAAAGGAGTGAGCGATATATCAGAATATAGCTGAGTAGTTGGGTGTTTGTTAATATTGTTATCATTAAATGAATTACGTTTATTATTTATATATATATATATATATATATATATATATATATATATATATATATATATATATATATATATATATATATATATATATATATATATATATATATATATATATATATATATATATATATATATATATATATATATATATATATATATATATATATATATATATATATATATATATATATATATATATATATATATATTTATTTATATATATATTTTTTTATATAATAATCACATAAATATAGGAAAAAGGTTGGTAATATAGAAAAAAATTATATACAAAAAATCCACGGAATTGGGTGTCAACTTAATTTTTTTTTAAATATTAAACTACATACCTATAAAAGCATATCGATTCAGTAATTATAATATGAATAGTAGCAGATTATCTTACATAATTTTTTTTAACCATAATAAAAATAATCAAAGTAATTTGTTTTAAAAATGACTGATAGACATATAATATATAAATATAGTGTCATAAAATATCAATTAATTTGAAATAGTATAGGCACAATGAGCCTAAATTGTGACAAAGAAAATTGAAATAATTTTTAATCAGCAGTGGATTAAAAAAAAAACTTTAATTAGCAATGTTCATGGCACTTACTTAAAACTGAGTGGTCAAGTTTGTGATACGGCTGACGCTGTGCGCTCGGCGAATTTATACCACTGTCTGAGTTCATCCATGCATATTGTTAACATAAAAAACGTATATCCTTTATCCGTTGATTATCATCACCATTGAGTAATTATATGTATGAAGAGATGATACTGAATATAAAAATATGTGTTCAATTCGCGGCAGATGGAATAGGTGGATAGGAGTGGGTCTGTGTACATAATGTTAGAGTCAACGCTAGTAATAATTTGTGTGTTGGACAGTTAAATAATATAATTGGAGTCAAAGAGTACCAAATAACAAACATTTGCGATAGTCTAGTAATGTCATATAATAAAGCAACGGCTTTTATTAAATTTTTTGTTGTATCTCTGCTTAATCGAATATGTGTTTTTAATAAAATCGAAAATATTACTTTCATTATATTTTTGAAGCGTTTTGGAAATTTTGTTAAAAATTGATAAATAATGAAATTAATGTTCTCATTTATTTTCCTATCGTTTCAAAATTATTGCCTCTTAAAGTAACAAAAATAATTGTTAACCAAATTAATTTAACGACGACGTTTTAATTACAAATAATATTTTTAAATGTAATAAACGACATAAACGAGCTGTAAACATTTTTTCTAAATTTGTATTCGTCGGCATTGTCGGTTGTACTTTTAGTATGTACATGATCGTAAAGACGTTATCACTAAGACTAGACTAAAGAATCTAAGAAAAGACATTATTATTTTGATTCTGGTATAACGTTATTCTTGATACGTTACGTAATTTATCCGTCGAATACCGTTGAAGAACTTGTTATTCTTATATGCGTGTGTATGTATTTTGTGGATGTATGTATTTTATGGCTCAGCTGTGAATATTTGATAATAAAGGTCATGGTTTTTAATGTACGCGTTGATCAAGACCTACATAATATGTGTGCACAGTAATAGTACGCACCTATTGCCACGATCCAAAATATCATGTATCAATAGGGTTTTTTCACTTAGAGGGTGTAAGGGATTTACTTACTTTATATTGTTAAATAACAACTAACTTATATAGTTTTTTCCCCATTTATTTTATTTGAACAGTGAAAAAAATATGATATAATTACAAAGAGAACCAATCTGATGATGTCGGTAACGACAAAACTCGGTCACTAATAAAAAAAGGGTAAAATCAAAAATCTTATTTTGTAATATAAAATGCAGTTCCACCAAGAAACGTCAGTACAAAACTTACGTAAAATGATCTTCATATTTCAAATTCTATTTCTGTTTAATTTTATTTTTATTTCCTGAAAACTAATAATTTCAGTTGTCATTTTTATTTTCCGAATTCACTTATCGAAATACGGCATTGTGGTATTTTGGCGCATGATTTATAAATACTGCACGTTTACATATTTTTGGTAAGTTGTTACCAACACTGTTGTCTGAGTCGACCCTGGTGATTATGTATGCTCGATACCGAAGATTACTTGCGTATCATCAACCTGTGGTCATAAATGAGTATTTCCTTAATCATTTTATTTATTAAAATTTCAGCCGTTCAATTTTGAAGATTTAGGATTAGTCATATTATATTTTTGACATCTGAACATAGATGAAGAAGAATATGGAAGTCTGGGCTTACGGGGCTTACGACCGTCAAAGGCTAAGCCTATTTAGATTCGTAAGCAGGGCTGTGGAGTTGGAGTCGGAGTTGGAGTCGGAGTCGCGGTGTTTGGGCTCGAGTCGGAGTCGGAGTGGGAGTCGTAAAAAATGAGCGACTAGGACTTTTAAAAACGTTAAAATTTTAATACTTGAATTGTTATAATGAATGTATATCGTGCACGAATATTAAACTAGTAGGCGCAAGTCGCGCCAATATGGTGAGTCACCAAGATCTATTTAATGCATTAAGTCAACTAAGGTAGGAAACAACCTGATAAAATTTAGCATTTTTCAGTCGGAGTCACGGAGTCGGAGTCGTGTTGTTGGTAAATATAGGAATCGGAGTCGTGTTATTTTTCTGACTCCACAGCCCTCATCTTAAGCTCTGTAAATACCCAGACTTCCATATTCTTCTTCATCTATGTTGAGATATCAAAAAATAACATGAAAAGCAACTCCCAATAATTGGAGATAATCCAGATTTGTGATTTATTTGGACACACTAAAAATGTTTTATGCATTAGGTTAAATTGAAGTAAATTTCTTAGCCAGCGATTCGATAATCGATAATTGGATGAGAAGAGAGAGTGAAATTTTAATATCGGTTCACATTTTAGGCAGATTTCGTTACACGAGGTGAAAAGTAACTTGTCAACTCAGGGCGCACTTTTGAAAGCTTACTGGGAATGATTGTAGCGCCATCTGCACACGGCGAACGCAATTACCAATATTGATAACGTATCAGAACAGCACGTTAGCAGTTTTACTAACACAAATTTTGATACCAAATAATAAAAAAAACGCTCATACAACTTGTCGTTGGCTGCTTTAAGTGATCATTTTGTAAACTGTGTAACATGTATCATTTAAGCCGTTCTCACTTGAAAGTTTTTTTACTTTGTTTTTTTGTAAACATGTGTGCAAGGTATTTGACAAAACTCATATTTAAAAAAAAAACGAATTCATACGATCCTCTTTTCTCTTGGTCCTTTTTGATCCGGCTTTACGATTGTATTATTTTTATAAGTAAACACTATCGCCATAATGTTATCTTTTATACGTTATAAGGACGTAATGAGCATCATAGATATTTAAAAAAATATGTTCACACCTAGAAAAGCGTACAAGGGGGGCGAAGCCACTCAGGTTGGGAATCACTGCTCCATAGCTTTTACGTTAAAATGGAACTGATTCTAGTTATTTTTTCCCTTCACCTGATTTGCGTATGTGGTGCTTGTCACTCCGCTCGTCTCGTGAATCAGTAATATTAATTAATGTATTTATACATTGATTGGCAATTACTTTCACCAAAAGCATTCCCTCGCAATCTCTACATTCTTAGAGATTTAATTTATTATCAAGTAGAAGCAGGTACTTTATTTGGAGAAAAAATAAACCAGCCGTAGAAAATGTACATTAAAAAACTCGTAAAACATAACGGGATCCTCAAACTTTTTACTTATTCGTGAAAAATTTACTTAATTATCAAAAGCGAATATACATACATATTAATATAAGAGTTTCTGCTTAGTAAAAAGCTTCTTTACATCTCACCAATAGATGTCTCTAGTGAAGTTCTAGTGATTGAAGAACAAGGTTTCTAAATTGGTTCATGTATAAAGAACTTCCAAGAATTTGAGTAGTGTGGTTGTCAATAATGGGTAGAATTGGTGAATGTTACACGTGTGTAAAATGATCACTTAAACCAGCCGATGACGGTCGTCAGCCCCGTAAATGCCCAGACTTCCATATTCTTCTTCATCTTTGATGAGATGTCAAAAAATAATACATACATAATTTTAATTTCAATAATGCAGTTCTAATTTCATATATTTTTAACACTCTTCTTATTATTCATCGTTGGCTTTGTGTAATACCGCTCTTTGGTATTACACAAAGTGAACGATGAATGATAAGGAGAGTGTTATATTACAATACCACAAAGTTATCAATGCTTGTAGCTTACAAAAAATCATATATTTTTAGCTACCTCAAAATTTAGATAGAAATAATTTTAAAAACTACAAAAAATACACACATACTTATACAAAAAATGGTTTTATTTTTTATGCAGGTTGTGTTTTAAACATAAATAATCGTGCACCTACCATTAAGGCTTTCTATTGCTTGCACTCCACAAACATGTTAAGTTGACCTAACGAAATATGTGTACAAAAAAGGGATTAAGAAAATGCTTACAGGTCCGCATCCTACTCTTATCCATTTACAATTATCATTTCCTCTTGTAAAGTACTATCGCTCAATATCCATGTCCTAAAAAACAGAATCTAACATATTTTTAAGTTGGCGATTGATTTTATGAAAAGAAAATACTCAAAAATTAAGATAAAGAAATATGTTAATATACCACATAAAAACATATTTTACGTCATTACAAATTGTATTTTTGATAAACGTATAGGCATATATTTGTTTCTTCATATTCATTCATCATTCAAATTTCTGACCAATATTAGAAAGGAAAAATATTGCTTATAAAAATTGACAGGTGACAGTAGAAGGTGGGTTGTTTACAGATTAGTACGAGTATTTCGTTGTGTTATAAATTAATCGTTGTGTTTTTAAATAATTAGTATTTAAAACAATCACCATTCTACAGTTTTTAATTCTTGACTTCATTATTCATTGATCTACTTGAGCCTTTTACTTTTCAACTTCAATTTAGGTTTTGTGACTAGCAATTGTTTGGTTTGTCGAAAAGTCACTAGACACAGAAATAGGTTCACTCACGGTAAGCTTACGAGGTAATGAGATTGCATCGTCTATTTCCGTACACAAATACTACTTCCGGATCCACCAAGCCACGCACTGAATGCTTTGAAATGTCGTGACATATAAAAAAGGTTTATTTAAGAAATTAGATATTACGTTATGCTCTGGAATGTTTAAGTGAATGCTCGTGATGTAAATAGCTCGAAAGGAATGAAAAAAGAACGATGTAACCTACAATGAAATAAACACCATTATTTATGTCATGAAAGTATGTTTTTGCATAAGATGTTATCTTTTGAGGTACCTAATAAAATATTAAAGAAATCCACTTTCGTTACGTGTTGAAAGAGTACATAAAAAGTAATTTATATATTTATTACTAAAAGTTAATGAGGTGAATTTTGAAAGAACAACGCATCAACACAGGAAATTTTTTCGTTGTAAAATAATAATTGTTTCAAAAAACTTGAAGGAAAATATTAAAAAATCGTTTTGCTTGAAAATATTTCGTGTATTTGTTTTTATATATTTTTTTCAGAAAGAATGTAGATTTTTAACGGTCACAATTGATTATTATCGATACACTATCAGTATATAACAAATGTAAAAAAGGTACTTTGGACCTCAGTCTCCTCTACTTAATTTTCATACGGTTGATTGAAGTAGATAATGAGCGAGTTTCCCAATTACCTCTTCATTCGCCTTTTGGTACGTCCAAGATAAACGTAACATCCTTCGATACAAACGCATTCCCATGACCTCTTTTTTCACCTTCCTAGAGGGCTTAGGTTTCACATCTAAAGGAAACTATTAGCCAAGTACATACAATATTCTAGGACTTTCAATTCTAGCATATAATTCTCGATTGCAGAGAATTGATTTTATTTTATGAACACTAAGGTAAGTAATATCCATATACGTACATAAAATAAATGAGAATTGAGCTTCTAAAATAAATATCAAAAACTAAAATTATTTGGAAAATAAAAGATGACTAATGTATTTTTTAAACCCTTATCCGCACCTAATGGTGCACAGGGCACTGCATCGTACCGACGCAGTGTTATCTAGATCGTTAATTGCATGAAGGCAAGGTGATATTAAATAAATATAAGAGTAAAATAACCAATATTTATTTTCCCCCCTGAGAAAACTCGGGACCTCCAGCATGGTAGCTAAAAGCACTGACCACTACACTACGGGGGCAGAATGTATTATATTATACATTGTCTGCTTTTCCGGGGCGATTTCAAACTGACTGGATGATCTGCACATATCTATCCCTGAAAATGAAAATGGTTTACATATTGGAGAAAAGTACCAAAATTGAAGTGGTTAAAAACAATATTTTAGTTATAGTCAACAAAGTTTTTCAAAATTATTCTAATGATAATTTATTGTGACCGACGACATTATTTCTTCACGAGTTGAATAAAAAGGCGGAAGATATAATAAGCTAACGGAAGAATCAGTATTGCTGTAAACACTGATCATATTTGCATTAACTTCAATATTTTACAATATTTACCAAGTATACACATTGATGAATTAAAATATATCATCGACTTAATCCGTAAACCTTTTAACTCCATTTGGAAAAAATTTGCAGGAGAGAATATATACATTCTAATTTAACCACCAAGTGAAATTGTTGATTTAAAAAATCCATTTTTTCGTGTTCTATAAATATGAAGAAATACTAGAAAGCGTATTTTTAGAATTGATAAATTCCATTTGATGTTTAAAACAAAACGTTTTATACTTGCATCTCCAAAGTAAACTGAATGGAGTTAGACACTTCACGGATTGAGCCGACGATACGTCAATATATGACAACGTTGTAATAATTTATTCTCGTTCGCTTCAAGTAAAGGTCTAGAACAAGAAGACATGTAATGTAAATAGTCTTAAGAACACTTATTCGTTAGTTGTTTTTATGATCATTATTTAAAGATTAAAGTTGTATATGAGGTTGCAAAATATTTCGATAGTCTTGAAGTATAAATAAATATCTAAAATATCCTGTTTATCAGGAAAGTGATATTATTATAAGTGATATATTAAAAGTTGTTTAAAATTATAAGTTTTCTGGTAAATATGACACTTGTATATATTTTTTTGTTGCATTTAAAAATGTATTTAAGCCTGTCTGGATTTCATTAATCATAGTTTTAGTTTTACTGAAGTACAAATAAATAATGTAGTATTATTAAGTGTTTTTGTGTATTTGAAGTTCTGTAATTATTTGATTACTGACAGGATGCATCAATAGGTAAAGTATGTCTTTGGAACTTAATTATTATATTATGAAAATCTTTAAAAAAAATCAACATCAATAGTACTTATGTAAAAATCAACATAATAGTACTTATAGTAGCTTTTATTTTTTTTTACAAATATTGAAAATTTATTTGTGCGTAAATACTTTGTAATGTTAATTATATTATTATGAGTTTATTATTGCATGAAATTGTGTTTATTTAAAATGATATTTTGAATTCAGCCAGCCAAAGAATCAATGTAAATTCCAGATAACCTTGTGTATTAAATATTTAATTAAAGATGTCAAAATATAAAGTTTTATTATTAAATTGAGTATTTTTACGTGACGTTAATAGAAAATTTAATATGCGAGCTTACTATTGTATGTATTATACGTACTAATGTAGGTAAATATTATAATAAAGGCCTTGAACTAAATTTTAAGTTAAGTTAAAAAACAGTTAAAAATATACATTTAAAACCATTTAAATACTTGATGTGAATGTTTGTTTAAAGTTCAATAATTTCAAAGTATCAAAGCTCATATTATTCTCACCGATTATTTTTTGTATGTATGATCACAAGTACATTGAATTTATTAATGTTTTGTAATTTTTCCCTAAATGTTTACAATTTAATATCATCCGGATAATTAATCCGGGTATAATAAAAATTATGATTATTAATAAATCTCACCATCACATCTGATAATCATACATCGATTTAATAATATAAATTCAAATCAATCATTCAGCTCTTGATGAATTTATGATTTTTTAAAGATGTTGGTTAAGTAGGCGTATTTCAATTCGTATCAAATTCAATTCAGGATTACAGATATCATGATAACTTTAACGCAGAAAAAATCAAGTTTTACCGTTCGCGTTCAAATACGCGACATGCATTTAGTAATGACTGGTCTTTAGTAGTTTAAAGAATATTCATCTGTTAATAATAACTTAACTTTTTATTTTTGTTATTTTTTTATTATCACCTTTTTAATAAATTATCGGTACAAAAATAAAAGGGGCTTGTCGTAATGGAGTTTAAGAGATTTATTTTTATTAACGATTATGTAGGGAGACGATGGATTTTACATTATTTTATAGATATCCCAAATTTGATGGAGTTATTAAAATGGGAATATGAACATGAATATGTGCATAATATTTTTTCTGAAAAAAAAAATTGTAATGTAAAACTGAGAAATGTTCGAGTTCAGTGGTATTTTGACTGAAATTTCACAAGGCTTATCCACAGATAGTTTTAGTATTTTGGCTCAGTGCAAATGATATGGTTTGGAATATTTGTTGTAAGGTTAATGTAAATAATGATTGTGTTTCTTGAATATATGCATGGCGTGACTGCAGCAAGAAGTGAAGCGAAGACTTTTCTCTGAAACGAATATCATAACAATTTTGTCTTGCTCACATAACATAGATAATCTGCATATATTACGTAACCTTTTCTTGATATTTATGAGAGTCAAACTACTGCAATGAATCATAGAATCTTTGATTCCACAATACACATAGGTACGTTTATTTATATTTAGATACCTACAATAATTCTTGTTTAGTTAAGTCCATAAATTTTCGTTGTTTTGCTGGGTTTTCTATTAAGAAATACTGTTTTGAAAGGTTATTTGTCAGAAACTTCAAACCATATATATATATATATATATATATATATATATATATATATATATATATATATATATATATATATATACACATATATATATATATATATATATATATATATATATATATATATATATATATATATATATATATATATATTTATTTTTATATATATTTATTTGACAGCTGACAGTTGATTTGTAGTCAATACGTTTTGCCATTTTACTTTGAATAGACTGAATGACCATTATACGCGTCGTAGGTTCTGTGCACGGGGGAAAACAATATTCAGCTTGATCCTCTTTTTCAACGCAAAAATTTGTTTACCGATGAGACACATTTTTGGTGAAATAGCTGTCACTAAGTAGAATTGCCGAATTTGGAGTGGATAAAACCCAGAAGCCTTTATTATTATTAAAAGTCATTATTTGGTGTGCTTTATCGGCAGGTGGAATCATTGACCCATATTTTTAAAGACGATGCCGGCCTGAATGTTACGGTCAATGCAGAGGCTACAGGACCATGGTTATTGACTTCTTCGTACCTCAGTTGAATGGCATTGATGTGACAGAGCTGTGATTTCAACAATATAACACAACATGCCACACGGCGGGTGCCACCATCAATTTAATGCGGGAAATTTGAATTTGCATACCTCTAAAAAAACACCATAAACATATGCGCTAGTACATGCTTTACTCTTCGTATAATTTTTTAACTTTTCACGACTTTTTAAAAAAATTTTAAACTCAACTATTGTTCAAATTGACTATCTAATCGTTACGCCACTTCTTTGCAGGGGTAGACAAATGGGATAGAGAATGCCACACCATGCTATCTTTTGCAAACATCTTTGCTTCTATAACGTTCATGTATCTCCTCATATATACTCGCTGATTCACCGATAAGCCATCCAATTTAATCTTTTAATTTTAAGTTTCATACTTATTTTTAAGTTGTTTTGTTTTTTTTTTAAACAAAATTTAGCATATAAATAGTACTGTTAAAATCATTAGGGCCGTCAGTAAAATTACTTACGGTAAATTAATGCCCATAGGGCGTTTGTCCACTACACGGAATTACACGGAATTTTATCGTCCCGCACGTCAGTTAGCGTTTTAAAACGATGATTGGCTTGGATTGGCCTGTCCTTTTGTCCATCTTTCTTCGGATCGGTGCCCTTGATCAGTGCGTGAACACATTACACGTAAATTCGATCACGCTAAACTGTCGTAGTCGGTTTTATTTTTTAAGACTGGACTTCCGGACGGTGAAATTCCGTGCCGTGCACAAGCTCACATAGTATGAGTCAGCGATTCCCAAATTGAGTGATATTGTCTTCCTTGAAATAATAAAAAGGCGTAAATGCCCTGATGGCCAGAAAGGGGGTTTTGGAAAATTTATGTTGGGTAAGAAAAAAAAACTCAGAGTAAAAGATTTTAATTTTCTTCCCCCCCATTGCGTTCGATGAGAAATTTTCAACGATGTGAATTACAAATCTCATCAACAGTTTAGGATCCCCTGCTAGGTACCGGTACCAAGAGCGACATTTTCATTAATATCTGTGAATGTTAACAAAAATAAAATAGATTTTGCCGAAAGAAGAAAAACGCTGATGGTTCTATGTATAACAAATTGAACGAATTTCAGTTCATTGAAAGATAATTGATAATTTATTATTTCAGTCGGAACCAATGTGGAATGTTGTTTTCTCGATGAGCTTGAAAAAGTTAAACTAGAAAGCCCTTTCGAAATAAGCAGAAGGTACGAGTACGCCAAGTACCGCAGCAGTGTTTCCTTACTACTCCGTACTTACTGCAGCAACACGTACACGTACTTATGTTGCTATAGTAATGTGCTCTCAACCGGTAGTCTTGATTTCTTCCGACTTATTACATCAGATTCCCAATGCACAAGCGGAATAAAGGTATTATTTAACATCTCGGGCCGATGATTAATTCAGAAAAGTAGAGTAAATACTAGTTACCTATGTTATCTAAGGAAAATAAATATTTCGTACTAAGAAAATACGTATTCGTATTTTTATCAGTGTCGTACATTTTTATCAGATCAATTTTGGATTATATTTTATATATCACACGCAGTTTGGACTTTAAAAAAATCGTCGCCTGTTAAAATTTTATTTATGTTGTAAATTAGAAACTAGAGAATTATTATTATATATATACTTATATATATATATATATATATATATATATATATATATATATATATATATATATATATATATATATATATATATATATATATATATATATATATATATATATATATATATATATATATATATTATATATATATATATATATATATATATATATATATATATATATATATATATATATATATATATATATATATATATATATATATATATATATATATATATATATATATATATATATATATATATATATATATATATATATATATATATATATATATATTTATATATATATATATATATATATATATATATATATATATATATATATATATATATATATATATATATAATATATATATATATATATATATATATATATATATATATATATATATATATATATATTTATAATAGTAAGTTTTGCAACAGTCACAGTTATATTCTTTTAAATTATTTTTTTATTCGTTCCATAATTTTCTAAAAAGAGAACAGAAAATGTCCAAAAATTTCAAAAGCATTTTAATAGCACACAATATTTTAACTTTATAAGACGATATTAAAAAGAAAGCTAGAAAGTTAGAAAGTAAAATACGATATTTTTACGATATCCGCACCGTATTATTTTCAATCAATAAACTTTAAGAATTAACAATGATAAAAAGCAATGCTAAATATTTTTACTTTTTTATTGAAAAACGTCTACTTTTATCTACTAATCTATGATTTAAAAAATAAATGAAAAAAAGCATTTAAGATATTGCAAATTACTCAAATGTCGCCTGTCGGTTTGAGAATTGTTGGCAAAGGTTTTTTTCAGTGGAATAAATTTCTGTAAATATTTTTCGAAACAAAAAATAACATAGTCTAACAATATATATATTTTTAAAATACAAAAGCAGCTTAATTAAGTATAAATATGCTTGAATATATTTTATAGTACGTAAGCACATTCTCTCCATATGGGCATAAGATAACAGCTTTACTGTGATAAATGTTTATGACTAGGTGTGTATAATTTGGGGCAAGTGTAATTATGTAATTTTGCTTACAGTGGTAAGCGTAAACAAAATGTTTTTTTTGTAATTAATGAAAGCTCGCTACGGATCAAGAATAAGTATGTTGATATTTTTTTGAAACCTCGGAATGCTGTTTTGCAAAATAACCGGAAGCGATTATCACGAAGAAGGGGTCATGGCGCCGGTTGGCTGGCCTATACGTAATATAAACACAACGATAAATATTTTTGTTTAAAAGTATAACGTCATGATACTTAATCAAAAAAATGTTGTTTCAAAATATTGAATTAGGTAAGATTTTTTTCTTAAAATGCCAATTATTATGAGATTCCGTTAGGTTAGAGTGTGAACGAGGAAGAACCGTACGAAGAACTGTTCCACATAACTCGCGTAGCGCGTACACTTTTATGTAAATGTTTTCTTTTTCTTCTTCTACAGACAATTATCCGCACTGAATGGTGTATATAGCAGAGGGTAACTTGATTGCTGATTACATAAAAGGAAGGTGGTCGATTCTGATTGATACGTCAGTCCACAGGAGATTATGCAGACAAGTGTTTAAGGTAATCTATAATTTTTAACACATTTCATATCTTTGTAATTTATTTCAATAATCCTAGGTACGAGTATCGAACCAGAGACGCTATGTTTAGTGTGAAAGCAATCTCAAGTAAAGTGTTACTTGAAATATTTCAGAAAGAAAATGAATTTTTCTTATATCGATAACAAAAACCCCACAACGAGAAAAAAGATGAATGTTTTCGTGAAAAAAGTTAAACCCTTTAAGTAATCTTTTATTACAATTATCTTTGACGTATTCGCGTAGGGGGTTGTTCGTTTTGATAGTACATATATTTATATATACCTATAATATATATATATATATATATATATATATATATATATATATATATATATATATATATATATATATATATATATATATATATATATACATATATATATATACATATACATATATATCTATATATATATATATATATAGATATAGATAAAATAAAATATACCTACACGACTTTCCCCGATTATGGTTGACCGAACAATGTAGGTTGGTACCTATTATGTAGGTAGCCGTTACTCATTACTAGTTGCATTCTACTGTACCGATAAACTGGTTAGCTATGTAACATTTACAACTCTACGTCATTAAAATTTCCGTTATTTTTTAATACCGCATCAACTATGTACATAAGATTTACATTAACTTAATTTAGATTTCAAACATGATTTTGGTAGAATCAGAATTCTAAAATACATGTTTATTACCAACAGTGAGAACAAGTGATGTTTTTAATAAATATTATTTTGAATTTGATAAAAAAATCAAGAATATTAAAAAATATACATTGATCGAAGTCTCTAAAAAAAATGACTGAATGTATTATTCTTTATATAAAAACATTGCAATAAACCACACAAAAACTGCTAATATTACGGAAAAAGAGTAACACTAATTAGTTATAATAGTTATAATAATACAAACATATAAAAATTTAAGGTAGCCCATAGCAAAATATTACTTTAAAAAAATACAGTTTTTGTTCGACAAGCTCCAGCACGTTGGATAAACAAGAGTGACGGACCAGCCGAAGGGCGGACAAAAGGGGTTCTAGTCTACGTTATTAATCTCGGCGCTTTCTGGTCCGTTAAAAATACTAACGTAAATATAGTTAACGTATTCACAAATCACATTGAAATTCAATATCATTACGAAAAGTCCATATTACAAAAAAATAACGGTCAGGCCGTCCTCACCCACTCACCTAATTGAAATCTGTATTCGCTATTGATTTTTGACACATATGTAGGTCTAGAGCGACGGTAATTTGATAAAGAAAATTATGATATTAAGTAGGATGTAAGAAGTGAGGATCGGCCGGCCGTTTTTATGTGTGATATTTTCGCTGTAAGGTTAAATTTTAAAGGTAAATATGAATACGTGCTAAGCAGTAGTTAAAGGTCGGTAACTAATTGATTTAAATAGAGGTAAGTAGTCTGTACCTATTTATTGTAACTAAATTATTTACGGCAATGAACAAAGAAAACTGATGTGGAAGGCTCGAGTTTTTTTCAAAAACATTTATTCAAGGTTTTACCGTTACGTTATTTCGATAAAGAAAAATGACAAAAGTTACTCATTCTTCTAATTGCAGCAATGAAATCGGTTTGATTTAGAACATTACAGAATACACTGGAAAATATAAATATTCATACACACTCGGATTGTGCAGATTAATCCACTAATTAGCATCTGAATTTCACTATTTTTTATTGTTTATTTTTCTCACTAAACCGTATAATTTTAGTGATTTTTGACGCACCACAGGCTGATTACAAATTTAAGCAGGTCACATATTACCATTTCTGTTCCAAGGTTCTTTTCCGCACAAATAGCTCACTGTAAAAATCTTCAACGACAAATCTATTCATGTAACTTTATTTGATGTCCTATTGTTTTATTGTGGATGATTTAATAATAATGCATACTTAAACACTAATAGTTATGAGGTGTGATATTTTTCAGTAAAATATTACACCATGCCGATTTTAGAAAACTTGCTTATATTTTCTAATACATACATAAATATATACATATATATATATAGATATATATATAAATATATATATATATATATATATATATATATATATATATATATATATATATATATATATATATATATATATATATATATATATATATATATATATATATATATATATATATATATATATATATATATATATATATATATATATATATATATATATATATATATATATATATATATATATATATATATATATATATATATATATATATATATATATATATATATATATATATATATATATATATATATATACATATATATATTTATATATATATATATATATATATATATATATATATATATATATATATATATATATATAAACATATATTTATTTATTTATATGTTATATTAACGTACATACATATATAATGTGTTGTAGATGGCATTCTGTATAATATTTTGAGCCTTTGATATTTAAATGGCAATTTAGTGATTCATTGTCTTTGAACAAATATTCGAATAGCAGGTGTAATGATCATATAATATATATATGTTCTACTTTCAGTTTGGTAATGAATTATTGCGAGAGGTAGTTTGGTTTCTAGTTTCTATTATTTTTTGTAACACAACAGGAATTTTGCTTTTGATTTAAGATAGATAATTAGTACATGTCACATCAATAATATCATTAATGTCATACAATAAAATCGCAGTTATAAATTCACAAACAATAAGATATTGTCAAAACCTTAAAATTTCTTATTCGGATATAAGCTTGTATTCGTATAGTGAAAATACTTAAAACGATACAGAATTATACTAAAATATCATATGAAATACAAATTATGTCAATAATATAGATTGTCAGTAACATCTGTTTGATTATGTGCGATTTTCTCCCGTGAATCACAATTATTTCATATGAAAAAGTACAATGGATAACTTGAACAGCCAGAAAATCGTTGTTGAAAGCTTTTACGTAATAAATAAAAAAAATGCACATTACATATCTTTAGGGAATAGTTAATGTCATTGCATTATAGTTATTGTCATGTCAATCTTTTCAAATTTTATAAATTGTAGATCAAATGATAACGTAAAATTTGTTGCTATCTGTTATAAACTATACATAAACTTTAGAATAACTAGGTATCTAGTAGAAACATGTTTAATACGTGTGTTGGAGTACATACTCCAGTTGCATAAGGATTCTAGAACCATTCTAGAATAGCTTTGTGTTTTTTAAATTTTTAAAATTTTTCTAAAATTACTTGTGTAATATTATGCTTGTGTGGTATTAAAATAAGATTTTTTCCATTGTTCTTCATATTAAATGCTTTAAATTAGAGCAAACAATAGTATTAAATGTTAGTAATAAGTTAAATATGATACCTTAAAAATTTTCAGGAGTAAAGGAAAATTCTTCTAGCGTTGATCAGCAAAATGAGAAAAGGCATAACCCAAGTCTCGGAAGTAATCCAAACCGCGGTAAGGCAAATCTAGAAAAAAACACCAATGGACAAAAGTTGTAATATATTAATATAACTACTTAGAACAACATATGATACATGGGTATAGATATTCCTGCAATTAAAAACGTCAAGCCTCATGTTATAATTCTTGGGACCTTGTTTTCGCAAAAATAAAAATTATGTCAATCCAACAATTAAAATGATTATTTTCTCTATTTCGTTAAAATCTTATTTAAGCTCTTCATTATTAAAAATGTAATTGAAGTTGTTGAAATATTTTGAGATTTTACAAATGTATATCATTTTATCCCCTGTCTTATTAAAATGGAGTAAAATATAAAGAAATATTAGACGTTTTTTTACTGAGCTATGAAATGATTTTTCCAATACAGTTTCTAACATGTAATTAATATTAAATTTTAGGTACACCGACTAACATATTCCATGTTTTTAATTGATACACGAGACTGGGACAGTGTGTATTTATGTACATGCGATCAAATTTGATTACGTAACAATAATGTAATAAATTGAAGGAATGTTGATTTTGTTGTTACAATTAGTACATTGTATATACTTGACTGCGCCAAAGCTGTATGTATCACCTGATTAAGAAAATGTTCGTAAAAAATAACCTTCTAGCTTCGCCACGTATAATTATTTAACAGAAATGTATTATATATGCAATTATAAATACGCCTATTTGTACTTTGGAATTTGACTTTTAAAGGCTTTTCACCGACGAAGATTACTATAAATTAGTACATTCTTTTGATTTCGCTCAATGTACTCGTATATAAGTAAGTAAAAACAATTTCGTATGTTTTAAAATAAACCAAACATCGGATAATAAAGTAGTTTTTTAAAAACAACGTAACTGTATCTACAAAATCATTTTTCATAACTCATTAGAATTCCCTATTTCCCTACAATATACGAATATAAATTGTAAAAAAAGTGTTATATAAAAAACGAAAATTATAATATAATTAAAATGTCACTTAATTTTAAAATCACTATAAATTTATAGTGATTTTAAAACAAAGTTACATTTAATTATAAAATGGTAAATCACGAAGTAAGTAATTATAAAAACAAAAAATATTAAGTCCACTTTGTAAGGGCATTCTATCGTTGACATGTAGATTACACTATATGATATTACTGCTGTCAACGTTTCTCAATATCCAATTTAATAAAAATATTTAATAATACGTTTTTTTAAAGAGGTAAAAATATTATTTCTTATTCCGAATTTTCTATAATTTGTATCTTTCTTCGCTATTAAATAATGTATTTGTGAAATTGTACCTCGATAGAAATTTTAAACATGGAGGGAACAGAAACTTTTAACTTTTTAGTATCGAGGCATTTATTGGCAACTTAGTCGACGTTTTCCTTTTATTAGGTGCTAGAGCGATGCACGGTGGTGTGAGCAGAATTTCAATAAGAATTTTTATACGGGTACTTCGATGTAATGCTGTACGATGTATTCAGCGTGTCAACTGGACAACTCGGAGCCTTGTACCATATTATCCTAAAACGATAATAATATATTGGGAAATAAATCATGAAACTTTAAGCAATAAAATTCTGAAAATGGGAAATAATTCGTGTCATATTTATTCACAACACATATCGGCAAGACATTATAGAAGAAACATGATCTTACATAATACGAACTGGGTTCTCTTCACAACACATCATTAGAATAAATAAATACGATTAAAATCCTATTGAGTTCAATATCCACACGTCTGAATCACAAATATGCAATTAACCTGGTAAAAATTATAAAAAATAAATAATATTAATCTTTGGATATGAGATTAATTTTTTGTCCGATTTATCGAAGAAATATAATTTAATTATGACCACTGAGCTCAATAAGATACGATATATATATATATATATATATATATAATATATATATATATATATATATATATATATATATATATATATATATATATATATATATATATGTATATATATATATATATATATATATATATATATATATATATATATATATATATATATATATATATATATATATATATAAATAAATATATATATCCTTATAATGATAGATCATTTAATACCCTTTAAAAATCAGCTGTGAACTTGGATTTAAAAAAAAACTGTAATCGCCGAAATCAGTACGATACTTTCATAGTACATGAATTTCGATGGAAACGGATTTAAGATTTCAACAATATCCAGTCATTATAACACGATTATACGAGTCGGATATGCGGAATATACTAAAATGAATTATTTATAATACATCATACGAAATATTAAATAAAATTTATTTCTGACGAAAACTTACTGAACTGGTTACAAATATAATTTTTTTCAAATGTCAAAAGACCTGCCTTTCAAAAAAAGCAAATCAGCTCATTTGAAACGGTTTTACACATTTGTTCAAAGGAAATAAAGTATATAAATGTTGGCTAAAATTTATAGATAACGCTGATGATATGAAACTAACTTCAACCGTGTG
This sequence comes from Brachycentrus maculatus, assembly GCF_059751285.1. Lineage (NCBI taxonomy): Eukaryota > Metazoa > Arthropoda > Insecta > Trichoptera > Brachycentridae > Brachycentrus > Brachycentrus maculatus. The sequence goes on along the minus strand of NW_028281177.1, from coordinate 142,060 downwards.
AGCAGAAGTGTTTGTAGGTTGTAAATTATTTTCGCGCGAAAATTCGTAGTAAGATGCATAATGATTCACTTGATGCATTTTCCTTTATAACGTATTTTTGTTGTTGTTGTTTTAAAATAAGAAAAATGAAAAATATATCTTCATAATTACATAAATTAATATCTTTTCTACGTGACGTTTTTTTTCTTTTATTACAATATTTTGAATGCGATTTCTCTTAATTTCTGTAGTATTTGATTGTTAACAATAAAATATTTCTTGTTAGTAAATTACTTTTGCAAATTGTGAAGATTTTTAATTGAAAATTTACATCATTTTAATGAATTTTGCACATGTAATGTAGAAAAATAAAATGCATGCCTTTCTGACTGCATTCATTATATATTTACTATACAAAACCCCCTATAATATATTAATACTAAATTGCATTTTAAAATAAATAAAGATTACTAATATAAAACCAGATAACTGGTGATTGATACAAAAAAACAAAACCGTTTTTTGGGAAAGGTTTTATTGTTAATTTTTATAAACATAACAACAGAATCTCACATGCTTCTAATTAAATCCTGTGGTTTTGTATAGTGCATAATATGTAAAACATAAAAGTGAAATGTTTTATTTTAATACAAACAAGTTACTAATCCGACTACGTATGAGAAAGTTGGATTTGTGGCTGCAAACTGTATACAAGTTCATGTTTATAATGTCGGGAGTCGGGGACAATTTGTATTACCGATTGGATTATTGATATGTAAGCAGGCAATCCTACGATCATTTAAGCTTCAAGGCTAACAATACTAATGGCAACATTATTCACCGATTTGCCAAAATATTTGAAATTTGGTAAGGTGAATCACAGTCAATTGTTTCTCTTTACTCACCTATCGAGTTCAGTAAACTCATCAATGTCCAAATATGAGTTCGAGGTGACGATCGTTTAGTGGATTATATGTAATCCATTTTTATGTTGACTAATATATCAATAAATAAGCAGAAAGGAGTTTTTTCTTCTTCTGCGAATCTAGCGAGAAATGATTTTCTGTAGAGATGAACTTATTTTAGTACCGATGGATTTTTTGTAGTCTTGTGATTGTAGCAGTACCTCATTACCCGTGTATCTCGCTTACTTATGTCGGGGTAGTGTAGACTGACAACTCAAAGGTTCATAGCAGACAGATTAATCATAACCGATTTGAGTGAGGTTGCTTTAATTAAGTCGACAGTTTGTTGATGAGTAGCTTACTGTTGTCTTGACACAAGCCAGACATTAAATGACGAGTCAAACAGTGAACAAATACTCAGATTGAATGGTGTGTAATTCTTCTTGTTTTGGTCCTTATCCGAACCACTGGTGCATAGGATACTGTTTCAGATCGACGCAATTCTAACTTGATCTTTAATTATATACAGGCAAGATGATCGGTACTGCAATTCGTGTCAGTCAGGGGTACAATTAAATAAATACTTAAGTAAAAAATCTCTATAAAAACTCATCGTCCGTATGTCCACCCAAAACAAGTGATTACGAAACCATAATCAAATACATTCATAACGATTTTGAATATAGCAGGACGGAGTTGGGTTTGTTTGGTGAGGCCAGGGCTCACAACGAGCTGTTGCGCCATTGATGATGATGATCAGTAGAGTCTAACAAAAACGTTGATGTAATACTAAAAGACGTGGGTTGTTTAATAAATATGATATAAAGCATGTTAAATGACGTTCTTTGGATTTTTTCCACAACGTGATTAAAATTAAGAGCTCTACACTCGATTCACTGATATTCGTATTTTTATTTGAGACAAAAAAAAGTTATTATTAAAAGTACGCATTGACTACGGCGATTGTATTCTCATTCAATGATAATTTCTTTTCGGAAAACGATTTTTTTTATTTTAAAAGTAGGAAAAAGTCACACATAAAGGTGTTATGTAGTTTAGGGAGTAGGGTAGATCGAAAAAAAAATTAATAAGACTAATTTCTACATTTTTGCCATTGCATCCATTGATTTGTGAAACGGCGCCTTGTCTTGGTGATGGTGAAAAACTGCTACATTATATTGTTCAAATTTTAAAAAACCAGAATGATGGATCGCGTCAGCAAGCAATATTTACTGTCTGATTTATAGAATAAAGTTTTACACCTGTGACTACAAAATGAATAGTGGCAACATTTCGTAGACTTATTGAACGACCCTTATATATTTAGTAAGTATTTCTTAGAGTGATCGAATTTAATTTATAAATATTAAGCGATATTTAATTTCAAAATCAGAATTTTTATCTTTTACCTATGTTCATTTTTACAATTTTGTCTGTCTGTAAAAGTCGAATGTGACAGTAATTTCCTTTCCGGTGATTCTATTATAAAATAAAATGGTAAATTCTAATGTTCATATAATATTATGGATAAGAGCTTTTACAGGGGTAAAACACTATGATTATGTATGTATATAATATATTTGTCTTACTATAGACTCTAAGGTAAACGAATGTATATTTTTCGGGAACTACGTACAAAAGAGGTGCTTTCTTTAACTCGTAGAGGAAAAAACCGTACTTCGGATATGTTATTTGGGCCATTACACGGCATCTTATTCGAGTTGTATCGGTTGAAGTCTTTCTGACGAGGTGAATACTAATATAATATTTTAAACCATCGTTATGTATAAAATGTTTGTAAGATTTGTGCGGTTAAATAATATAATGACTGCTTTATTATAATTCCAGCTGCATTATGTTACTACACCTAAGAAGTGGTAACGCAATGAATCTTGGCAGCGGATCGAGAGGGAAGTTGAATAATCTTACAAACCCAAGCATGGATCTGATAATTACTGGTTTTATCACCACCGCGTGGTTAGATATATGGCAAAAGGTACCTACACAGGATAATATGCACACAACTCGAGTTGCCAACGAATGACCATGATGCAATATTTGTTTATGTAGGTGAATTGGCAACCTGACATGTCATGCATATTACACATTCTATTCGTTGAATGTATACTTTAATTATATTTTTAGCACGCATGAGGTCTTTACATGTTGACCTGGACCGGAATCTGAAGTGTCAAATTAAAAGACTTTACGATCAAAATAAACGTTGTTTTTTTTCTAATCAAGTGCCCTATCCGTCACAGGGTTCGCATAGAAAAAAACTTCAACATAAGGTACTTATTTACAAAATCCATCATAATCCTTTCATTACAATATACAATCAAGTACATCGGTAGATAATTTATATTATAAAAATACATATAAAATATTATTTCTTAAGTAAAATTATTATCTATATACAGATTGTTATATTGTGATTAAAACACAGAGAAATAAGTCTAATCCTATTTAGAAAATACAGTTGTTACCAAATTATTTAAGTCTTAAACATATTTTAAAAATAAAATATTATTGTTTCAATCAAAGATTAACAGTAAGTCATGGTTATGTTTTACGAGGAACATTTAAAAAATATTTTTCTTACCCTTATCCACACCAAGTGGTGCATAGGGCATTGCATCGAATAGGCGCAAATAAAATTGGTAATTCTCAAAATTATAGGTGCTTCATTACAGTATTCGAAATATTAGATTTTGCTGTTTCCATCTGTACAATTTGAAAGAATGTTTTTTTGTTTCTTAATATTTTTTTGCATTTTCTCTTTACTTTTATATCCTAACCGACATTATTATTTTTTGTTAATTGATATTTTTGCTGTTATTGTAACTGCAAAAAGTTTTATTTACCACAGAATAATCCATTTACTACTTAAATGATAAGAATGAATTAAATGAGAGTAACACTTAAGTGATTTACTGGTTAACATCAGCATAAAAAATCTGACTGAAATTTTGCATTCGTAAACTGGTTTTTATTTACTGTTTTTGAAATAAAAAGTTTTGTTTCTTTTTCTTAGATTTGTCTCTATATTTTCATTTATCTTAAGAAAATCATAATTTATACATACGCAAGTACAAATTTTCACAAGAATAAAATTAAAGATTCACCAATATTGCAAATACTTTATGCTTGCGTTTGGACGTATGGAATATTGGTTTAAAACTTTCAAGAGGTGAGTCACATTTACCTAACACCATGTCAGGTGGTCAAAAGTAACCACAGAACAGTAATTTATTGGGTGCGAGTTGACCTTTGAATATGGGTATGTAAATACGGTACAGTATTGACATGTGACGCTGGTTATAATTTGTTTTAAACCACTTAGTGAAATGAGCAGATAGGGTCATCGAAGTATCAGTAGAAAAATATTACAAAACTATCAAAATAATAATGTAGGCAATAAAAGATAAGCATTCAATATGCATTTGTTAATATTTTAAAATAAGAAGATTTATATGTGCTTATAATACAGATCATAATTTCATACTAAATCCCAATTTGTGATTAAAGTCATTCAACAATTGAAAGAACAAAAAGAAAAGTAAAAGAAGATTTTTTTAAACCTTAATAAATTAAACTGATAACAATTATAGTTCAAAAGTTTCAACTTTAAATAAAAAAAAGTATTTTTTATAATTATAGTTATTTACTGCGGATAGGATAATAAATTTTAAAATGATATTTAGGTACGAAATTATTTTCTATGATTTAATGTTTTTAGTTAAAGGATAAATTGTATATAGCAGATAAGCGGAAAGAAAGCAAATACATTTATCAAGTATAAAATATCATTATTAATTTTAAATGGAATATGTTTATTTTACCCTAATAAATAAATAAATAAAACTGCGAGATTTTTCTTTTATAAATATCATGTAACTGTGTTATGAATTATAAAAAATATATACAAATATGTTTATGTACACATGTGTTTATGTCTAAAATTTCTACAATTACTTACCAGTATTCGAATTGTTCACAAAAAATAAGCTTCGAGAAAGCTTAACAATTTCTTTTGATAACACTATGTAATATTATATCGCGGTTTCTTTTCTGACAAATATTCGCGTTTTTAGATTTCAGAACACTTGGAAATCAGTCTCCGATGTTCATAACAACGTAAACAAACACGTACTACATGGAAACGATTTCGTTTTCTTTTGGCGTTCGTTGTGTAACGTCGGTTGGTAATGCTAAAGTGATTTGAGTCGGTAGCTGCCCGCGGCACGGAAGGCGGCGGAAGCGCGCTTCTCGTTCGAAAGTCAACACGAGAATGGAGTTTAGTAAGAGCTGTAATCTACAAAGTGTACTCTCTTGGAAAGACCTTCTCGATCGTCCTTCCATGTTACGCGAAGATGGGCGAAGAAAGTTGGTTGGAAATGTGCAGAGTGCAAGATTTGCAGCTGAACGTTGGCGCAAGCCGGTGTAGAATGGTCGACCGACCGATCGGCGCTGACGTGCGAAGCGGCGCGCGGCGCGCGGCGCCTTCTCGACTTCGAGTGCGTTTATTTACAATTTTCACCCATTGCTATAAGAAAATTCAGCCTTTGCTTTAAATAAACATTTTATATTTTATTGCATTTTAAATTGAACCAAGAAAGAGCAAGAACAAAGTTTTTTTTTTAAATTGAGACACATACATCCAAAAGGAAATTCTATCCTGCAACGTGGATTGCACGTGAGTTCTCCTAACTAACTTCTTATATATGGCAGTTTTCATAAATATCGCTGGAGAGCGCTTATTTGTGTATACCGTTATTATCATTCATGTAACCATTCATTCATTTTTATCTATCGATATAGAGTAAAAAAGTAAAGTTTAACTTCATATAATGAGTATGAGATTAAATGACTTTCATGATTTTTAATATTTTGTAATTTACTTGGTTTTAAATATACTACACAGTATGAACTAACTTTACCCTAATAAATAATACTTTAATATTAATAAATAATACTTTAATATTAATAAAAAATACTTTAATATAATAACTTACATAAAATATTGATATTTATTATAAAATAATATTTTTTAAATTTTTTTCAAGAACAATTTGACAAAATATGGTATTTTATAAATGAAAACTACAAATGTGTTCAAATTTTTATTTTTATTTTTAATTTTTAAAGGAATAACCCGCAAAGCGTCTATTTTAGATGCTCGTATGCAGGTAGGATATTGAGGATGTAAAGTACATTGATATAAAAATTACATGCGATTATCCTTGGAAATAAAAACATGGACAACATGCTTCAGAGGAACACAAATGAGATTTTACGTCATAATACTGATAAAGGTATAAAACTTAAAAAAATTATTAGGTACAACCTTCGAGTAGTGTTGAAGAAATTGGTATAAAGTTCAATGTCTCCATCTTGAAAATCTCCAATGACATAGCTTTATAACACACTATATATTACTCTTTTGTTAGTGTGATCTGTTAGCAAAAGAACATCGTGCGTGAAAATAAGTTCTTTAGAATTCAACACGATAATGTAGTCTAGCTACTGATTATACCTACCATACATTAATTTTTGTATTCTGGACCAACGTATTATTTTTACATAAATATATTTATTGTTTTGCATTCAGCATTAGTCTCAGCTCCATATTTTTGAAAATCAGATCAATATGAAGAAGAGAACATTACTGTTGTATTGGAATAAAATTTGGAGAGGAACTGTAGGTTCTTTACTAATAAAAACGAAAATTACATAAAAATCATAATAAGTAAACTTCATAATAAGGTGAGCGAAATTGTATGGTATACGTACGAAATAAAATATTTTCCGCCTTTTTTATCAACTAATTCTGTATAAAATCCATAACAATATACATATGAGGCTATTCAATTGCTTACCTGCTAAATTGTTTGTCATATTTCATGATTATCTTTAAATCACCTCATTTTTTTAATATTCTAATTTTAAAAGTACATCATCATGTTTTATTTACAGGTTACATACGATGTTTAGCGAAATAAAGTTAATGTTTGAGTAGTCGATATAATGTGAGTAAAATGGTATAAACATTCCTGAAAAGCGCCGGACATTTCGAGGTGAAGAGAAAAAAAATACATAGATTAATTAATTGATTTTAAGAGAAATATTTGTGTTTTTATTTTATTATATATATAAATATTTCAATTTTATACTATTTCTGTGAGCCTGAGCGGTTCATTATTAGAAATAGGTATCGAATTGTGGCAGAGCGGGTTCGAACCGAGAAACTCTGACTTAATAGTCTGCGACACTAACCACGGGACCACAACCCGACACAATTTCATTTCGAATAGATAGCAGTTTTCCCTTAAAATTTAAGTTTTCGTATTTGATGCTTACTTGTTTGTTTGTTCAGGTTTTTTGGTATCTTATAAAGCTATTTAAACGATATTTAAAACATGTGGAAGCCGTAAAACTGAATAGAAACGTGAGAAGATAATTCAGATATATAAACAAATAAAAATATTTTACTGTACCTAAACCATAACTAGACAAAAATGTAAGTTTTAAAAAGATAAGTGAAAGCTGCAAAACGAGCTAACAAAATATTTATATTTTTTCGTCACTGCATATTTTTATTTTATTTTAGTATTTAATAAAATTTCTAGTAAATTGTACATTGAAAGAATAAATAATTTGCTATTCTATTTGTAGGAAATATTAATTCAAGTTTACTTTAAATTATATAATACCGAAACTGGCATGATAATTTGGCCAACGACATTTTAGTACTGTTTCAATACAGAGTGAAATAGAATAAAATAAACGCAGTTGACAAAATATAATAAAAAGGAAATGGAAATGTAGCCAAGTAATGTTTTTACTAAAATTGAATGGGTAGAATCATCTTTATTTTTGAATCGTAAAAAGATAAAGGATGGAAGACGAAGAAGTTCATTGTTACATATAAATTTATCACGTGTGACCAATGTTTTCCAATATTTACCAAATCTAGTCGGTAGATTACCTCATAAAGGTAGGGTTTATGAAGACATAATTCTTATATAACGCACTTATAAGTTATACGGCCAGTAGTTGTGGTCAATTAAAATTAAGAGTTAAAATGTAAAACATAGATTTGTTTTTAAAATACAACGGCGAAACTAAATGTCCACTCAAGTCATCAACAAAAACAGCGAGTACAAAAGAAAACTTAAGTCTATAACTTTGAAAGTTTTCAGCGTTTTTGCTTTTGATTCGCTTCGATGATTTTTGGCGAATTCACAAGAAAGTCGTATGTACATATTATAAAAATTACTTTAGCGATTTGTGTTTTTCTCAGTGGATGTAAAAAAAATACCTCGTCAAAAATTGATAGTGAACAAACAATTGTAGGATTAATAAAATTGTAAATATACAATTCTCAAACGAAATCATAATGATAATAAGGACGAAATCATAATAAAAATACAATACAATATTTTCGTATGCTCTTACTATTTATATGGACGGTGTAATAAATACTAATGAAAGAAAAACAAAAGGTTTGTATATACATATATACTTAGCATATGTAACAGAAATTATATTAAAATACCGTTTTTTTATTATTTTAATCGTATACATAATCCTATTTTTTTACCTTGAATATTCATGTGTTTTTGTAAATAATAATTTCAGGTATAAAAGAAAAACTCTCTTATTTGATTTTAAGTTCTTTTCATTTCTTATATTGTACATACATACATATAATACGTATGCCCTTCGTATATAATACGCCCATTTGTAGGCAATATGTATAACATGGAACTAATAAAAATTTCCCATTTTGGTCTATCTACTGAAATTATTGTGCAGAAGAAGTGAAATTATTGTATGTGTCGCCTATTTTCAATATCCACCAGATCCATGTAAGTCGATTTTACAAAAAATATAAATTCTCCGGGTAACGTTTATGTTACAAAGATTTATCTATCTTTAAATAATATATTATGAAATAGAGAAATTTCCCATTTTTTTCAGTATTTACATATAAAAAAAACACGAGGCACAAACCAATAATGACGTCATCTTAATTTTTGACCTATCCCCGCTCTCTGATTGGCCGATACAGGTCAGAAGGCAAGTTCCATGAATATACGGCATTTGAAATACAACGCTGTTTTTAAGTATTTTTTAGCAGGGTTTTGAAGTATATAAATATTTTAAACAGTAAAACCCACAATTTGGACTCCGATAGAGTATTTATTTTAAAATCTTATAAAATTGGATCTGGCGGATTTTGAATGTAAGCGACACGTATATTTGTATCATTTCTCAAGTATTTTATTATATCCTCATTTGTTTTCTTTTCCACAAACATTTAAAACACTACCAATCTAACTCGAGTAATAAATTGATTAACTTTTTTACATAACTTCAAATTTAAATTGAATTTATATGCCTTTAAGTAATTTTTATTGCCTTTAAGAATTCGTAACAGAATTTTAACCAGTTCATTCCTTAAATTATTAAAATATAATTCTGTTAACACATTGTTTGCGGGAAATGGCAAATGTCGTTTATTGCGAACTGTGGGTTAAAGGCGGGACCCGGCAAATGCCGTTGTTTGCGGGATACGACATATTACGGGTTTGTTTGTTGGCGTGTAATAATAACCCCGCAACTAATAATCATAAGTTCTCATTCGTTGACAGATAAAGGTGGAAGTTTGTGTTGATAAACAAAAAATCATCTCATAGACCAATAAAATCAACCCCCGTCATTCGATCCAGATAGATATTAAATGATAATTATTTATCATATATTTTTATTATTATTTATGTTACAAGCAATCATTTAATTATATGGAATGGATAACCATGATATCATTTATTGGGAATATTTCAAATTGAAAATATGTGTAGTGCCATTTACTAAATTGATAACAGGTGTATACATTCAGCTTAGAAGTATGATAAAATTATAACATTATGAGATTGTTTGTTATTTTATCTATGATGACCAAACATTACGCAAAACTTCTTTGAATATTCTAATCAAAAATGTTTGGATTAGAAATTGTGCTAGTTTTAGTAAGTTATATATTTTGCGCTAATTGCAAAAAAACGCCCGCATCCGGCTTAAGTCTATTGTTTTTGGACCCCCCCCTATTACGATGTGTTAATATCTGATCTACTAGCTAATAAAGCAAAGAAGTATATAACATCAAGCTGTAGATGCCAGTACTATATGTTTTATTTTTTGGTATAACTAGGTAACAGTACCCCAAAGGTGACTTATGGTTGAAATGTCGGACACTGTTTTATCCAAAAAATGACATGCCAGGCTAAAATACTCCATGAAAGTCTATATAAAAATCATGCCGGTACATAAAATGTGTTAAGCATGATGCTGAGTAGGGAATGCAATTCAGCGTACATATAACCAGTACTGACGTTAGTTCCTAGGTGGAGGTAACACCATGAAGCCACATTTTAGGCATAACCGATATTTCAAAATGAATTCATATGTAAATATTGTGAAATCAAACATGCAATATTTTGGGTGCATTCAAGTCATGAACACAAATACTAGCTTTAACCACAGAGGGATTGTTTGTAACCAAAGCAGCATTAATAACAATGAAGATTGTAGTAGTTAATCACCCAATAGTGCTACTGAAACACATACATATCATAAAGAGTTAGCTTATGATCGCAGACTTTGCATTAACTTGATTCCTATTTTTAAATACAATCCACTTTAGTCGGCAGATTATGAAAATGAAATAATAGCACATATAACAAGATGGCAAATAATTATTTATGAATAAAAAGAAAAAAGATACATTTTGTAGAAATGTAAATTGTAAAGATAGTATTCCACGTAATAATAACTTCAAGAATGTGTGCAAAGAAACCCACAATGATTATCAAAGATTTTTTAAAGTGCGGATATAACACGGTCATCCATCCTTTGAGATAAATTTTAATTTTAAAATAAAGTGTGTCCACACTCTTGGATAGGTTAGGCCAACAATACACATATTGTCGGCTTGATTCATAAAGTGTCTTACTCCACCTGGATTACGTTGCAGAAGATAAAAATTGTAATAAACCATTGTTTTAAAAAAAAATTTATACAAAAAAAACACTTTGTTGTGTTCAACATGTATGAAGACGTAAATTCTTATTTTCTGTCTTACTCCTCATTACAGAGGGTTGTGACCCTTATGGAAGCAATGTCTCCAGTTATCCCTTGACTGCGCTGCACGTAGCACTCCAACCACCGAGGTGCCTGCTGCTGCCTTAACTTGAACGGCCCATCGTGTGGGGATCTTCCTCTCCCTTTCTTTCCCTTCAGGCTACCGATCACAAACAGTCGTTCCAGGCTATTCTCATTGCCAAGGCATAAATAAAAATGTTTTATTTATTTAATATTTTTTTATATTTTAGAATTCCATTTGGTGAATAAATAATACTCATTATTAAATAAAAGTTTTTGCTCTATTTTGTAAAGTGAGCCGGATGAAGTTAGAAACAACATTTTAAACCGGCTATATTTATTATGTAAATAATTCACAGATTTTTATGTACATTAGTATTTTATTCATATTCAAATGAAGTAATCAAAGAACGTAAACATAAATATTATGGTACATGTAAGTAATTATTTTATGAAAATTATTATCCCAGGGTAATCATACTCTCACTCGACTCAGAATAAATTTGTTGCAGTGCCTGAGTTTTAGGTTGAACTTCACACTGAGCTCCCACAATACAAAGCTTAAGGAGACAGTCTTGTTCGATAGTCGCCCCAGAATATATGACACAATCTTGCAATTGGCATCTGAAATACAAAATGTTAAAAATGTATATTACTTGTGACAACTTTAGGACATAAACCATACCATATTCGTCTTATTTTAATGATACGTCACAAATTAGTTTTTTCACAGGATTCAAAATTTAGCATAGCATATTGTACACACTTAATCTGAGGGACATATTTTTTTATTTTTACATCCATAGTTATTCATAGACGAGGAAACTAAAAATGAAAAATCAAACTTTATTTCAATGGTAACATATAACTATAGATTTTTTTAATGAGTTAGAAGGTTTAATAATGTATCTCTTTAGGCTAGCAACGTTTCAGTAATATTAAGTAGTAGTAGTCCGGGTAATAACTCCAAAGATTTCTATATATTTTACGAGCCAGTACACATTATTTTAATGCAGTAGCCAATTTTTTTGACAAGATATTTTAATTTTAAATGTTACATATAGAAGAAACTGTGCATAGTATTAAAGTTTTCAAATGTGAATTTTATTTGTTGGAATTGAAAAAGAGCATTTTAGTAAAAATGTGAGAAGTATATGATGTATAACTATATAACAGAAAAAAATATAAACGGAATATAATAAATTAATCAATGTCGAGGGAAGCTTAGTCGTAATCGATCTCTGAAAGTTGACTCACATCATGTTCAGAAAAAAATAATCTAGACATTAATGGCAATTCAGGCGATGAAAACGTTCATGATGAATAGATCCCAATTAATCAACGAAGTACATACATTTATTCCTAAAAAAATGGGATTTCGTTTAAGCATTCATTATTTAAATTACCACTTTATATTTTGATTGATTAATATCAAAACATTAGGTTAAATAGTAAAATGATTAGAAACATAATAACCAAAAAATATTTTTACATATGAGAAATACATTATTCAATTCGAAATTAATATTGATTTAATTTCAAAGCAACAACTTTTTTTCTTAAAAGTTGGAAGGCACATCTAAAAAAATTATCTGTACAGGTGGCCCAGAAGAACTAATAATCCAATTTCGTCTTATTTTAATGCTATCTTTTGAGTTATGTATCATTGTAATTTGAATATACATAAAAAAAGTGTATATTCAAGTTCAGTGATTGAAATTATGCTTAGTTATTTCTTTGTGTTCTGTCTTGACTTACGTCAAAATTGGTTTGTTACATATGTATTTCTACTGTAAGAAACTTACCCTTCTTTTACAGTAACATTATTCATGAGAATACAGTTTGCCAGTCGTACTTTGTTTTCGATTTTGCAATGACTTCCTATGATTGAGCACTTTACAGAAGTTTTATCACAAATTGACGTTTGTTCACCAACTACCGATTCATCGTCTATTTGTTTAGATTTAACATCACTGTTTGGGTGAATTCTGGTCAATGTATTTGTTTTAGATATGGTTTCCCATTTTTTCATAATCTGCAATGAAACATGAAAAGTATTGAAATGATAGAATTAGAAGATTATTCAGGATTTAAAATTGGATAAGCCTCATGGCGTGTCTTATACACTGAATTTAATGTTCAAAGTCTGATACCCAGTCTGTAATAATCTAATTTTTTTATTGGGAAATGGGATTGATAGCATGGTGGAAAAACCAAATAGGTCAATGCTAAATTTGCTGCAAACTGAGATATATGTATATACTTCACTTATACAATAGTTGAGAGTTGTATTTCAAAAACCTCTCCAATTCCACCATTCACAATTTTATAGGAGAGCGAAGCATACACAATCTTTAAGAATGTGATTGTTATACGCAGTGCACTCGTAATGTTTTTGAAATACATGAAATAAAATTTTGTTCAACACAATGAATTTTAATTTGTTTTACACATATTATATAACTCTAGTATTTGTTTAATAATTGTTTTTTTATTAAGAAAAAGTTGAAATCTGCATTTCCGTCAAGCATTGAAATCGCTGAAACCAAAACCAAAAACAGCAGCCAATAAAAAACGAAGAGTGATAAATATAAAGCAATTTCACTTTTTAACAACCAATATAACAAGGTTTAATTTATATGTATTTTTTTTTTATATCAGGCGACCAATATTAAAGACCTTATATGGATTCTTCTAACCCTTATACACACCCAATGGTATATAGGACACTGTATCGTATCGAAGCAGTGTTATCTTGATAGTTAAAAACATGAAGAAAAGGTAAGTACTGCACTTCAGATACAATTCCTAAACAAATATTACACTGAAAATCACTAATATTTATTATGATCAGTGTTTTCAAAATGTTTTCAAAATAAAGAGAATACTCGGTAAAATTATTATTGTGAAACTTACTTTACTGTTTATGAGACAGTATGCTGACAATGTGTTAACTCTGATAGCGAAACTATCTTTCGGTGGTATATAAGCGTAGCATCTTATAATGTCATCATGATAGCATCCCTTCATTCCATAAACATGATCATTGTATGTTGATACTTTTTTAATGATTTCATCAAATCCTTCCTGAGTAGCAAAAGTAAAAATATCTCTATGCGTAGTTGCATGAGCAACAGAAGCATTTTTATCATCTACAAAAGGTAGTACCGGTCTGGAAAGCTGTTTCTTTACAATATAAGGTAAAAGTTCCCCCTTTACAGTGGTGAAATGTTGTTCTTCTTGTAAAAACTTAAGCAACCACTTTTTTAACACATACACATGAGAGTCTAGTAGTCTGCTGTGTAAACTAAGGGTTGGATGTTTCTTCAGGAGAACATTCGGAAGATCAACCGTTTCATCAAAATCACTTGCACTGGCTAAAAATACAAGTCGACTCGTTTCTTTATCCAGACCGATTAGATCCCTTTCTGGTTTTTCTTTACTTTTGGGTCCTGGAACTTGAATATATTCCTGCGGTCCGTTATCGAAGAGCAAGGACACAGCAGCGGCATTATGTTTCCTAAACAAGTCCAGAACATTATCCAAGTTAACATCCGTAATGAAATCACACGACAATACAACTATATCCGTTACTATTCGGTCATGGATATGACGAAGAGAGTCGGCAGTTCCCCAGTCCTTTTCCGAAGGAATCAATAGATATTCAATTTTGATCTTTAATCCTGTTTTAGATAATGCAATTTCAATTTCAGTTTTTTCAGTATCTAGAACGATTAACATAACATCTGAAATAAAAACAAAACAAGATTAAAAACAAATATTAATGAGTTAGAACCTTCAAGGTTATATATAAATGATGATAAAAATTAAATAAAAAAAATAATTTTATATAATTTATACAGTGCCATTTTCATGAACTACTAACTACCTCAAGGGCACTTTTATAGATGTGGATTATGATATTTAAATGATAATGATCGATCAAAAAATATTTTAAAGTAGGTCGTCAACGTGTCAAAAACGTGTCTGTGGTTGGAGGGGGGGGGGAAGTGGAGCCACCGCATTATTGTTGTGCCTTCTTCTCGGTCTTTTTGGGCTAAAGCATAGCCAAGATGTTGGGCAGGATGCCTCCCTGAGTGAGAGCAACTTGTTGAACTCTTTGTCATTGTGGATTGCCAACTGTGGATGGTGGGATAGTGATCCTGGCCTTCTTCTTGTCTCTGGCGACACTGCTGGTCAACTCTAACACCACGGTAACTAGGAACTCCATGACGGGGCCCCCTCTCGAACATCCTTTGGTTTTATTCTCACTTTGGTTCCCTTTCCGCGACCGACATGGTGTCTCGGAAATTCTCTACATTTTTTAGCGTTAGGACAGACAGATGCGAGCTGGTATGTTTTAGGTGTTTGAAATTGCCGCCCGGTTCTTGTACGCCATAGTCTATTGTATGCTCTCATTATATTTTTATTTCCATAATTCGTTGCCGAGCAGGCTAAGGAATGCGAGTGTATATACATTACACCACTATGACATCATAATGTACATCGATTCCAGTCATCAGTTCCGATTCAAGTTCTTAGAAATGCACCATGCTAGCTCGGAGGTGCATTGTCGTATGAATCACAGAATGATAACATTGATGCATTTTTCTCAAATAATAGGTAACCTTTAGAACTATTGATCATTTCAAGGTAACACTAATCACATTATTTCTAAAATGTAAAAAATTACGGACTTAAGATGCAAATGTCGTGCAGAAACTAAATAAATGATGGAACATGCTCATTAGCAGCCACTGCTGGCGCTTAATGAACCACTATGATAAGCCTACCGATAATATCTATTTTTTTAATTGGATATTTTATACAATTCTATAAGCTTTTATAGTAAAGTAATATTAATGACACAAAAGAAGATTCCATGGGGTCGATGACGTGTTATGTCAAAAAGTAATAATGATTAACCTTAAGTGACTCCAAAAATAAATATGAACTTGGGTTATTTACAATCAACAAAAAATGAATCAAATCAATGTGGAATTAAGCAAGAGTTTTGAGATGATATAAATAAAATATGCACAAACCATGAAACCCTTGACGTTCGAGCAAATTCAAAGGGTACCAAACAAGTGGATATGGTCCAACAGGCAGGAGACATTTCGGAAGAGCACCTGGAATATCGGGTAAACGAGAACCACGACCACCAGCCATTACAACAGCTTGAAACTCTAACATTTTTGAAGCAGGTTCTAGTTTCATTGATTTAACCTAAAAACCGTGAAGTTATCGTAAATTACACTCGATATAGTAAGTATAAAATTAATATTATATTGCATAACGGTACATTTAGTAGAGGAATTTGAATTATAAAGTATCATTAAAATATAATTACATAAAAGTGAATGCAAAGCCCCAATCTGGCAAACAGCCTGTATGACAGAACTAGAATTCGTAATATTTGACATGACAGTAAATTTTCACAGACAAATAGCGTTAAAAAAGATAACTAAATATTTTTGTCTATGGTTACATACGCATATAAAGTGTGACGTACAAAGTTTTTTTTCGTTTCGAATAAAAATAAATTACATAGGCAAATTCAATACAAAGTATAAATGAACATCATGAACAAATGACTTTGTGGGGTTGCGATGTCAAAGAAATAGTTTTTTTTTCTCTCCTGTAACCAGGATTTTATTTTATTTTAATAATATAATAGTTAGAATAAAAACATTAGCTACAGTCACATAAATGTTAGTTTATTCAATAAAATACCTATTTTTTTTTTTATTATAAAGAAGTATGCGTTCGTCCTATATTGTTTATTATTATTCGCGAGCATCACAAAACAATACCAATAAACAATTTTACCATGCATACTTAGTTATTTTTCAGTAAATAAATAAATAAAATGAGTATAACTAATTTCTATTGATTTAAAAAAAGGTTTTCATTTTTACATTTTTCTTCATTGTTAATTTTTGGAAATAAGAAAAATAAACATGTAAATATATGAAAAGCCAGCGCTGAATTGAGCAAATGTATATAGTTAAACGAAAAATAAATGGTGTAATCAATCTGGAAATGCTCAATTTTAAAAAACAATCAGTGAACACAACATGTATTTTTTATTAAAAATCTTTCAACGATAAATCATAAATAAAACATCTTTGTATACTTATTTATATGAAGAGCAAGAGGATTTCGTCGTAACCGACATCGTCATACTGATCGCCGTTATTAAAATAAATATAAGTGATCAAGTAGATGGCCAGTACTTGTGAATACGAAAACGAAATTCTTCAAGGAATGTTAGTAGACGGACAGTAAAATTATGTAGAACCAGGGTTGGGATTTTTCCGGTTTACACCGGTTCGCTAGAACCGGTACCTAATTTTTTTAAGAGTTCGCCGAACCGGTCCTTGTTGTCACACAATATTCCGATTGAGATTATGTATCGGAGCACGATTGGTTTACTTGGATCGCCACGTAAAAATATTTGAACCTCACGAAAAAAAAAATATTGGTAAAAAAACATTTAGTAAAAAGAATACCGTGAAAGATATACGCATATATAGCATTTAGAGCATTCTCAGTTGTTATGTGAATGTTTTGTTTATGTGCAGAATAAAAATAAAACAAATAAATGAATAAATGTAAAAACTTTTTTTTATAGAGGGTGGGGGGGTAGGGGTAGTACCTAAAGGGCGAACTGGTTTTTGAAAAAACGAACTGGTTTAAATCTCATCACTGTGTATTAATTTATGTTGGTTATTTTTTTTTATAAAAATCTATCTTGTAACAAAATATTGTAAATTAAAAAAAAATACATATTTAATTTAAAATTACACACTCTAATTACACAGCTATATAACAGATAGTACGTAACTAAGAGTTATGTCTTTATCATAAAATCGAAAGGATAAAACACAAACAAACAAAAAACTGTATAATTTAGAAAAAAAATACCGTTCCAATAAATAAATTTACAATCTACCACAAAAATATAAATAAACCAACCATAAATATAAATTTAAAAATTTAATCACGCGCGTAATGTCATTTCATTATTTTTTTTGTGGGAATTGAAATATCGAAATAGGTAGTTATACATAATTTTACATCAAGCCTGTCCGTCTACTCACATTCCCTGGGGAATTTTATTTTATTATATACATAACTACTGGCCATCTAACTTGATCACATATTTATTTTGATAACGACGATCAGTCTGACGATGTCGGTTAAGACGAAACGCTGTTGCTCGTCATATAAATAAGTGCGCAAAGCCAAAGATCTATTTTGTTTATTTTTTGTTGTTGAAATATTTTTTGATTAGAATACATGTTGTGTTTACTAATTTTGTATGAAATTGATCCTTACCACACTAGTTTAATCAAATTGTTTTTTTTTTGCGATTAATGATATTCATTTATTCAAGTCAGCACCGGCATTAACTATTATAAAATGTTTATTTTTCTCGGGAATTTTCAATCGTAAAAAAGCATAATCTATTGTTAAGTCATTAGATATTAGGTTTACTTATTTTATCTTTTTATACAAAAAGGAAATGGTGTATAGTACAATTTTTTGTTGCTGTTATTTAGCTAGGCTCAAGAAAATTTACTAAAAAAATATAGAACGATATATTAAACAAAAAAATATCAATCAACACATATATTTAATATGAACACAACAAACTCAAATACACAAATAAATGCATAAATAAAATATATTACATATAAACATACTATAAATAAATAAGAGAAAAATATTTAAAGAAATAAAAATAAAATAAATAAATACATGTATACACAGATATATTTATATTATTAGGTTCCTATATGGTTATAAATTTCCCAGATATTATTATATTTTGTTTACAAATTAAATAATGTATATAACTGAATAAAAATGAACGAATGGTTTTAATGGGTAAAATTATTTTGACAGATAAAAGGGATCTTGATGAAATTACATTTTCCAATCTATAAAACATTGAATAACTTCCTTTTGAAGTATGGTAGTCCGGTCCTAAAAGTGTCGAGCTGACTAAAATATTCATTGTTTTTTGAACAACTGCGGTGTAGTAAAAGGAGTTTTTTGTTTATTTATTTAAAAAAAAAAGTGTTTTGAAATCGATGCGCTAACCTAACACATGTTACGTAAATATTTCGTAACAAATATAGAATGCTATTCCTCTTTACGTGTAACGACCTGAAATGCTACATAGGTATATATGAAAACATACTTCAACTTTTATAAAATAAACGATAAAAGATCACCCATCTGTAAATACCCAATGATAGTTTTTTCAATTTTTCTAATTTGAGGATACTTCTTCCAAATTTTTTTTTAATAAGGGCAATTTATTGACCCTATTTAAACTTTTTACCAAAGCTACACACATCTACCTGTGCTATGAATAATATATTGTTTCGGTATAGAAACGCCGTTGGAGCTAATTAAAGAGCATGCAATGGTTGTTGAAGACATAATGAAAATTGTACGAATGGATAAATAGTTTATGAGGGGTTAGAGTTAGGGCAGAGTAAGGCCCGGTGTACACTGTGAAATTTGGCATGCGATAGAGACAGTCATTATACATAATTGTATTCGACTATTGGACCTTCAAGCGGCTCCATCATAATTAACTTATTAGAATGGACAGTAAATCGATCAATCTGTTTACATAGAGATCCAGTAGCTGGAGTAAAGTAACTATTTTTACTCACGTGACACACACACACACACACACTCACTCACTCACACACACACACACACACACACACACACACACACACACACACACACACACACACACACACATGTATTTAGCGGGTTATAAATATTAAAAAAATATGTGGTGGTCACAATTTATTTGATTAAAGCACAAGTCTAACCATATCTTTACTTTATTCCACATTCTAATACAAAAGTAATGCTGTAGCGATAGCGGACAATTCCTTGGCTCAAAGACAAAACAGTCATACTGGTTAAGACAGCCATGCTAATCATTCTAAGGAAGTTGTTGGCATTGTTTCTTCGTGGAACTTTTTGAGCGAACGTTGAAGAATTGATGACTGTTGACGGTTGGCTCAAAGTACTATTGATGGTTGTCAAATATGTAATAACATTGAAAGAATTTTTCCGCCTCCGTGGTGTAATGGTCAGCGTGTTTAGCTACCGTGGAGGTCCCGTGTTCGATTCCCAGGGGGGTGAAAATAAATATTAGTGATTTTGCACTGTAATATTTATCTAATATTTTCCTGGACTGGTTCCTGAAGCGCAAGAGTGATCACATTGCCTTCATGTAAGTAATGATCAAGATAACACTGCGCCAATTCGATGCAGTGCCCAATGCACCATTGGGTGTGGATAAGGGTTATAAGTAATAAGTAAGTAAGAATGCGAGATGGTGATATCACAAATACAATGTTAGCAGAGATGGTTGTTTCCTTCCTTGTTTTAAAGGAAGCTCAACACCTAAACTCGATCAGAAACTTACATTCAATAGTAGATGAATACGGTGAATAGGCTAGTATGAAGAAACAAAGAATCTTGACTAAGAAGGTAAAATAATTTGACCAACTAAAGGACTTGCACATCACTGAACTGACGATGTTGGATAGTGGCCGGTATGCATATATTAAAAAAGGACCAAAAATTATAAGCTTATATAGAACGTGTGGTTAGGAAACCGTTCGTTTTTAGTAGTTGGCGAAAAGGTATTGATGTAGTCCTTGCTAAAGATAAACAGCGTGATAAACCAGTGTTTATTAATGTACATATCTAGGTACTATTTACAAAAGTATTTCAGTTAGCTGCCAGTATTTCAGAATTCCAGCTGCCTCTTATTACTCGATGGAATTATTTATCGTCGAAACCACTGACGCATAGATATAAATTTTTCAGTGTTTTACTGAAACAGGCCGAAAGTTTTAGGGGTGGAATCATGAACACTATCGATGTCGAGAAAATTCGTGTTGGTAAGCTCAACTTAATAGTATTTCTAACAACTTGTGTATTTCGAAACCGGCTGCCACGCGTCGCGGCTTCACCATCTTGAGACCCAATTACGAACACCATTGACATTCGATTTAATATCGTGACTTTAAGTTTTACTATTTCTTTTCGTACAGAAGTTTACGCATTATAGTAGTCATTTTAAGTTCGCGCTGTACTCGTACTAGCGGGTTTTCTGCAACACATCATTAGACCACACACTATTTTTTACTTTTACCACTTCTATTAGGGGAAAAAAGAAATGGTTATTTCATTTGAATGTCAAATTTCACTTCTAGAAAATACGTGTCGACGCGTCGATCAACTCTCTTAAATTACGAACGTGCTAGTAATACTTTTTAATATTTCTTTAAAATCGGCCTAAGGGAGCATCTTCACAGCAATTTTTTAAATGTATTTAGAAGTTTATTTAATGCTGAAAACATTTTAATGATTTTTTTGCTGACTATACTGAAAAAAAAAACATTTGCATGAACGATACCACATAACGCATTTAGAGATTATGTTTGATAAAAGCATTTATCGCTTTATGTGCCTATTTTTTTATTATTAGTTTACAACATTTTAAGTGTGTCCAAATACTTGTTCACAAATCTGGATTTTCTCCAATTATAAAGGCTATTTTTCATATTATTTTTTGACATTGGAGATAATTCGGATTTGTGAACATTGAAAAATTAAATTCTGACGCCAGCTGGTTGCCCTCTTCAGGGTAGAATCTATTATTTAAAATGATGTAACTTTTACAATAGTTTGTGTGAATTAAAACCTTTGTTAACAAACATGGGTTTTTCCACTAAGGAGTTATCACATACATACTGATGCTTTCATACTTCTTTTGCCAACACCATACTTCGCTTCCACACATATCAGTTGGAACCAGGACTCCGTTGTGAAATGTTATTTAATTAAAAAATGTTGTAAATAAAAAGAACAAAATAAGTTCAAGATTTTTAAAATTTCAGCATTCAACTATCAAAGTTCATGTAAATTGGATTCTGGTCACCCTAGAACAAAACGAAAAGAAAATCTACCTACATAAATCCTATCCATTCAACTGCATAATTCATCGGCTCAGATCTGAATGACTCTTTACTGTAGAGAAAAGTAAAAGAAATTCAGTCTCAGTGGATACTAAAAATAAACAAAACTTCAAACATCCCTTTGGTTCTGGGCCTGTACGGGTATTTTTCATTAATATAAAGAGTTTTTTTTATACTATTGTAGACGGTTTTGAATATTATAATAAAATAAAAGTATTTGAAAAAAATACCAGTTTATTATTATTTTAATAAACTGGAATTTTTATTTTTATTAAGAATCATCTTCTTCTGACATAGGTCACCACTTTGAGTCGATGTAGTGTAAACTAAATTATTACTTCATGCCTTGGGTTTAGGTAATAAACCAGGAAAGCATTCAATAAGTATTAGATAAAAATAAATAAATATAAAATCAATTTACTATCGTCCCCCGTGTCATCAAAATTAAGACCTTCATATTTTTAATAATAACCACATTATATATTTTTATGGTAATTTATTTATCATATTTGTTGATCGGTAACAAAGTTCATCGTATAAGCATTTTGTTAATGGGGAAAGATAATAAAATAGTATAAAATGTCCAGGAGTTACATATTGGAATATTGGTTTATTCGATGTTTAGTTCATTACAAATAACCAAATTTATCCTGTTGATTTTTAGAGGGTTGTAAGAAAAGAAATGGGATCCTTTCCACAAAATTTAATTTGAATTTGAATAAGTTGAATGAAAGCATAACATCCTTTAGATAAATTATTATCTTTATATAATATCCTGGTAGGTACTTAACGATAAAGCAAATTTACAATAAAAAATATTTTCATCGTTTCTCCAACCTCTGTGATTTCAGTAATACGCGTATTAAAAAAAACCTTTTTAAAATAAAAGACTAAATTATTGAATTTCTTTAGAAATATTTCAATCACAAATATTTTTGTTTTTCCAGTAAATACTGTTTTTTTTCAGTAAATACAGTAAATACAAATGCTTTTTTCAAACTCGAAACTTGTTATACCCGCTTCGTGTTGCTATAGATCAGTCGGGTTGAATAGAAATGAAGGAAAAAAGAAAGCACACATTTCTAATGAACGCTAAAAATAAGTTAAAAACTTTGAAAGATTTTTTAAGGATCTTTTTATTTATTTAGGTATGTGCGTTAAAAATTCATTAAATGAATGTATTTAATCGATACACATACATATTTTGGTGTTCGGTTAGACAGTGCCCATTTGTATTTTCCTTCATATTTTACTCCAGTATTTTGATATTGTAAAGATATTCAGTTTTAAAGTGCTCACTTGACTCGGTAAAAGCACGATTTTCGAACTTAGGGTTGGGACATGGCATGTCGACGTGTTCATAGTTTACATATATACGAGTAAACTCGTATATGCAGTACGTGTGAATTGTAAGAAATAGCTATTACATGAGTGTTAAACACTAACCCGTGTCAACGCAGCGTGACTTAAAGAGTTCTAAAGTTAAAAGTACTGTTAGACTGTTGGTTTTAAATCGAGGGTTAAGTTACATAAACGTATAATATGTAGGTACGTATACTCACTTATATGAATTTTCTCGTTGATTTAAAAAATACATTATAAACAAAAGTCTAAATAAATTATATTTATAATGAGTAATATGAATTTCTAATATGAGGATGATTTGATTTATGAGCATGTACATATGTATACAAATACCAGTTCAATAAACGAGTATGTACGAATGTATACAAATACCAACTTAAAATTCAAGTGTGCACTTAAGTTTAGAAATACCAGTTTTGAATTCTTAGTTATACTCAATTTTTCAAAAAATTAGTTTTAAGACAAGTTTAAAAACGAATTAAATCAGACGCCTTGCTGCTATGCCGCCACACTGTGGCGCAATTGGTAGACGCACAACTGCGAAGTTCTTGCCAACGACAATTTGAATTCAATTAAGATTTGATTGGACTAGATACCAATGATATATTTTGGAAATCTTTCTTCCCTAAATTATTTTTCCTACATGCAGACAAACCTCTAAAATTGCTTAACTCGTTTATCTATAAAAAAAATATTTTTAAATAAATTAAAATGTTGTAAAAATAAAAATAAAAACTGTAACGGTTAAAAAAATACACTTATATTTTTGAAGTGGAAGATCAAATTCAATCTTAATTTAATCATGCAATGTCAGAAATAAAATGATCGACACGGCAGAGAAATTACATAATGAAGGTTTAATTGTGTAGTTTATTTTTCCTTGAATTCTAACCCTTAAAAAACATTTGCGAAAATTTACAAACTGCAGTGAACCCTCGTCAAATGAATATATTACGGGTTATAGAGGGGTTCAGAAAATGAACTAGACACAACGAAGTGTGACTAAGTCATCACTTCACTCTCCACCCACGCCTTACAAACCCCTCCTTTTGTCGGTTTTATATATTTATATATATATATATATATATATATATATATATATATATATATATATATATATATATATATATATATATATATATATATATATATATATATATATATATATATATATATATATATATATATATATAAACATATATATATATACATATATATATATAAATATATATATATATATATATATATATATATATATATATAAATATATATATATATATATATATATATATATATATATATATATATATATATATATATATATATATAACATATATATATATATACGTTATATATACATATATATGTATATATATAAATATATATATATATATATATATATATATATATATATATATATATATATATATATATATATATATATATATATATTTATAGGTGCCTTTTTTTAAATTACCTAACGCCCAAGTGAAATCTAGCTACGGCTTATGCAACACCAATTATCATGACCCTACTCAGGCTTCTACTTTTTAACCTTCATAGCCTATGCCTACTCGTGAGTGGATTTACTCTTTATGTTAAAAGTTACTTTAATTTCATGTAATTTATGAGTTAAAATTCTAGTAAAAAACAATAGCATATCTAGGTACCCACCTTGCGATACCTATTTGTAGCCGTTTAGGCTCACGAAAACAGCATGAAATTGAAATGTTTACAAATAATATTAATAAAATTCAAAAAATTATGTCAATAAAAATCAAACTTTTTAGAGGTTTACATAAAACACTAAATTATCTAATAAAAAATAATTAAATTTTAATAAATTTCACACTTGTATATTTGATATTGTACATCCACACTCTCATTAAATAATAAGGGAAATTAAGTAAAAACATTATTTATTGATAAATTAAGTACCCGACTCAATAAAACAGGTAATATTGGTAGTAAAAAATAAAACAGGTAGCCATAATTACCTAGTCCAATTATTTTTAGTAAATAAATATAATTTACAGAACAATATTTCATACTAAATTTATGTTCTTTTAAAAACTCAATTTTAAGGGTGAAAATTGGTATGTAGTAAATATATTACAATAAAGGGAAAAATTTTATGTACCTTGGTTCTGCGCTTTACGGTGTAGTGGAATATAATGTACACACTGAACACAATGCTACGAGCTACGAACTCCGTGTGCTACGATCAGTGTTTGTTCGGTTGCCCGCTAGAGAGCACGTGACGCGCAAAAGCTCTTTGATGCGAAAAGCTTTCGACGATAATTAACACAAAAACAACAAGCCAGTCGAACTTGGTGCATATTGATTTTTTAATCTAATTTTATATTTATCTTTTTGTTTAGATACCTTAAAAATATGTGAAAAATAGCTAAATATAG
This sequence comes from Brachycentrus maculatus, assembly GCF_059751285.1. NCBI lineage: Eukaryota > Metazoa > Arthropoda > Insecta > Trichoptera > Brachycentridae > Brachycentrus > Brachycentrus maculatus. The sequence continues at coordinate 116,197 of NW_028281177.1, read as the reverse complement.
TGTTTGAAACAAAGTCGCCGGAATGTGTCATGAATCCCGGTGTTTATTTATTTTGATTTTATGTTAGCTTCAAATGCAATTTATCAGTTTACTTTAAAATACGTCAATTAAAACACATCATAAAGATAAAAGAACCCTCCTCGGTTTTGAAATAAGGTATGAATTTTACAATATTTTCATTTTAGTGTTATGATATTACATTGATAATTTTATTTTTAATAAAAATGTAAAGAGTATATCATTATTGGTATTAAAATAACAGAAACTCCACAAAATTGTTCTTCAAATTAATGTTCTTGGTGTAGGTACATTAATAATTTGTTTCGCGGGATTGTGACGCTCTCAATTCAAGTATCTAACTTTCGTCGCACCTGAGAAAAGTACTCAAGTTAATCAAGAAACAAAGTATTTCTCACCATGTAATATCGTAGCATCGCCAAAAGATGAGTTTAATTTTTGTTGTTATATTATTTAACACTTTAGTAAACATTGTTGATCCAATTTGTAAATACAAATGTATATGTTGATTTACCGTTTAAATAAGAACGTTAAACAAATCGCTTTGTATACGCGTTTCGTTGCATGTTAGTGATAAATAACCCAAGTGTTTATTTCCTGTAGAAGCTTGCAAATCGTCGGCTTAATCCTTAAGGTGTCTAGCTTCATCTGGTATTACTGCACAGGAGGGAGTAAAAAAAATGCTAATTAACCATCACATATCGGTTTCAAAAGTACTCTACGTATGTGGGAATACAATGAAGTGTATTTTTTCTTATCCTCCTCCATACCAAAATGGTGTATAAGGCACCCAATCGGATAGTCGGGGTATCAAGATTATCTATTAACTTATTTAAATAATATATTTGAAGGAATACAGATGATACGCGAAGAAACTCAAGTTTTTGTATTTGAGTCCAATCTACCACAACTATGTTCCTTTATATGGTAACGGCCGCTTAGAGCTTAAAAATAGTATAAAATCAAATATTTGTTACACAATAAGAACAAAGATATTACTTTCACATAAAACTACTATATGTTATGAAATGGTAAAGGAATAGTAGGTAGGAAATGGAGAATAGTAGAAATGTCTAGGACAAGAAGGGTTACTCACCTTCACTAGTACTTGTCTCACTTGAAGACAGCTACGTGTTCAAACATCTCGAGGACGAAATGAAATTCAGTTTAATGGTTAATTTGTAACGTTTTTAATCTCTCCTGTACGATGTAAATAAAATGCATGATGGAGTTAGACAGTTTACGGATTAAGCCGACAATTTGTAAAATATTTTTGCTGAATTATGTTACCCACATACATTTTATAACGTGGCCAGACAATTTTTTTTGTATTTCCTCAAACACATATATGAGAATATTTCTAGTTATATAGAAACAAAGTACTTTGTAGGCATTTTTATTTATATGAAATGAGATAATGATTATTTTGGAAAACTTGACATCAAAATTTTTGACCATCTCAGTCATATGATGTTATAATCATTTACAAAATGTTTATATATTATAAATGTGCAAATGTTATCTTGTTAATATCTTAACAAACAAACACATAGAAATTTAATAGACCAGAGGAACAGCAGGTGAACAAGCCAGAGAAATGGATACAATTACGTTACGAGAAACGTCTTGTTACTGAGTAAGACGACTCCCTTCTCCCATGTATTGGTCCTGCGAGCCTCGCACGTGATGATTACCCCATAGTTATGACGCTATTGACGTAGGCGCCAAATAAGCATTGCAAGATAATTGCTTAAGTACAATATTGTTTCAAAATCAGTGATATGGACATCAAAGTGTATAAATATTTATAATATTTATACCCAATATAAGTTCTTTGTTATATCGACAAGTTATTGTTAAAACGATGTATGTATAGCTTAAACATGATAAATAGTTTTGATATTGGAGCATCGAAAAAAAATATTGACATACATATTACGGTCATATATTTATAAAATTTCATCCTAAATACATATGTAGAAAACATACATAACCTAGTATCCAATTTTATTAATATATGTACTATTTTTAAAAACCCATCACATTTCTTAAAAACTTATTGATATTTACAGTATAAAATACTTTGAATGTGAAAATGTTGGCCTTTCTATAGGAGTGTGTACGTTGATGAAAATCGACGGAACATGATATTTTTTAAAATATTTATAATGAATTGATTTTAAATTATTTTTTATTATTATTTGTAAGAAAATAGTTGAAAATCAACAACAACAAAGAAAAACATCCAAAAATACGACATTTAGACTTGCTTAGTTAGTTGATATGTACGGGTATGGATGTGTACCACATACGTATAGCTGTGTCTCGACTTTCGCTGGGATTGCGTTCTGGGAAAGTGCGACTTGCGTCCAGACTACGCACACGCAAGAGTTTGTACCTATTGGATTCCTTACAAATTTCCGAAGTTGTCGTGAATAATCTAGAATGCTAATGAAGCTTTTTATAACTGTATAAAAATATTCTAGAACGTAACATAATGTTACCTTTATCTTTTATCTATACTACTAGTATAATCCTGCAAAAGTCTGTGTAAATATTTGGATTAGTGCAGCCTTTGCACGATTTGCGAAGTGCACGGGACCGATTATTTTTTACTAAAAAAACTCGCGTTTTTATCATTCATTTAAGCATAATGTTAAAAAAAACATTAGTTTAAATTAAATAAAAAAATGGCCTGAAAACAATTAACTACAACAATTTTTCAGTCTAATATTGATTTAAAATGACCCTGGACTGGTACCTGAAGCGGAAGGCTGATCACCTTCCTTGCGTGTATTTAACGATCAAGAAAAAACTGCTTCTATATGATGCAGTGCCCTATGCACCATTGGGTGCGGATAAGGGTTAGAAGAAGAGAAGATTTATTGCATATTTGTACTTTTAGACCATCATCCGAAATATGTACTTTCGTCTTAGGCTTAAAAAAATTATTTTCCATTTATCTGCGTAATATTTTTATTTAATTATTGTAGGAGTGGAATGTTGTATACATTCGATATGTAAAACTATCTCATATCAAATTAGATTTGACAAACCAGTATTTTCTTATATCCATCCTGTATAGTAGAATATCAGTTCCATTTCAATTGAGACCCTAGTGTTCATATTTGTAAAAACGTACATTATATATGTACACATATGTGTATGTGCAATTAATTCATACTTAATTAATATAAATTGAAGGGAATTTTTGGAATGGTGTATTTATAAATCTGTCTACGTGAACGGAATGAGAATTTAATGTGCTCATATTATTGTCAGAACGAGGAATGAAATTCTAGTATCTCTACAATCAGTAAAGTAATATACCTATAGATAATCCCGAACTGATGAAAGTAATTATATTGCATACTTATCTATTTATACAAAATGTTCAATATCGGTAAACAAAAACATTTATGATTAATTTATAACCAAGGAATAAAACTTAGTGAAATAATTCACGTAAATAATTACATATACTTAATAAAATAACAAAACAATTTGGTCTTTGAGGGAAGATATTTATTTCGCTATTTTTGAATATTTTGATAATTTTTCAGAAATCTTGAAAGGATTTTGGTATAATTTATCTGCGGTTTTCAGAAAAATTTCAGGACTTTTCTTACTCTACTCTTCTAACCCCTATCCGCACCATATACCATATGGCACTTATCGTATTGACGTAGTGTTATTTTGATCGTTACATGAAGGCCAGGTGATCACTCTTGCGCTTCAGGGACCATTAAATAAATATTAGAGTGTTTAATTGCTATTTAATGTTTATTTTCAACCCCACCTGGGAATTGGACCTGGGACCTCCAGCACGGTAGCTTAACATGCCCACCATTATACCACAGAGGAAGATTTTCAGGACTCCTAAAATTCTCATCAAAAAGGCAATGAGAAGGGGTGAAAAGGGCCATAAATACGCGGTGAGAAGAGCTGTAATATAATGTTTTACGAGTTCGTGACCTTTTTATTATTTTTTTAAACTTATGTATGTACGTAATCTACAAATAAAATTGTTGAGGCAACACAGTACCTATTTCAACCCTTTTTTGGTTTTCTACTAGAGGTATACGATGTTAGTGTCTATTTGTGTTCACTAGAGGTATGACTAATAGGTAAATGTTGCTTTTTCGGTTACCCGATTCGAATGGATATCGGTTACTTTTTCTCGGTTTATATTTCCTTTCAGTTTAATTTTTAATGTCGAATAGTCAAACGGAATTAGAAATACGCAACACGCAATCAACTTTGCGCACTGATTGATGTGATTAAATTGAAATGATATGTTATTATAGCTACAACATTTTGAGTATGTCCGAATGTGAACAAGCACAAATCTGAGTTTTATCCGTTTTAGGAGTAATTTTTACATTTTATTTTTTATTTTATGTATTTTTTTGTAATTTAACATTCAAAAATGAAAAAAAACTCCTAAAATTAAGAAAATCCAGATTAGTGAGCAAGTATTTGGACACACTAAAAGTGTTGTTGGTCAAATTGTAAACTGTATAAAAAATAAAAATATAATGTTTTCAGGCGTTTCTTAAAATGTAAAAAAACGGGATTTGGATCATGCATACATCCAAATAAAAAGGTCGCTGCTAAGTAAAAGCTCACTCTATCCAACATAGATGGCTGTAGTGAACTCATATGTACTGAGTGTCATAAGATTAATAATATATTTAGGAGTTTCAAATTTTTGAGTAGTGTGGTTGTCAATCATGGGATGATGGTAAATGTTGCACGAGTATAAAGTGATTACTTAACCAGTCCATGAGAGGTCATAAGCTCTGTTAATACCCAGACCTCCATATTCTTATTCATCTATATTGAGATCCATACATCCACACATGAATAACATTAATTATGACGTATTTTAACATAAGTGTATTCTTTGTCGCTTAAAAGAGCATGTTGCATATTTTCAATATCTGCATTTCAAATTGTTTTACACCATTTAATGAAGGTCTTAAATTGTAATAAGTCTTTTGATAATTTTTTTAATAAATCATATTATAGTTATACGATATTTTTTATTAGTCACGATGCATACTTTTTACTTTGTAAAGTCGATTTTTTATCATTTTTATTAACACTTTTGTGAGTATGTCCAACTATAAAATAAAAATAAAATACAATAATAAAATATAGATTGTTGATAAGAAAGGGTATCCTGCCACCTGTTTAACATTTCGTATTAACTGTACCGTAAATATTTCTGTATCACAAAAAAAGAACGCCTGGATTGGTTTGTTTTAACGCTCGCAGTTTGTTTACTGAATCCTTCAAAATAAATGGTTATATAAATATAGAAGGTAATGAAATGTTTGAATTATGTGCAGTAAGAGGCGTTGGGAATTCGCTTTAATTTACTAATCTAAACATTGAGTGAGCTGTTAGTATTTAAAGAAGAATTTTCATGAAATGGTCATTTTACCTCAGCAGCACAAAATATACAACAGCGTCAATTTACTCAAACAAAGGTCAGTGAAATTATATTTTAATATGCGAAAGCAGAGATTCAAATTTCTTTTCTGTTTATCATAAGTACATATTAATTATATTGACTACTAGATTTACGCACATTAGGTAAGCACATAATGTGTACATGCATATAACAATAAAATAAATAGGTAAATAAGAAATATTCCTTGTAATTTATTATTAGATTAAAACCAATATTTTTAGCTTTTCCACTTTTTTTATTTGACCAGCGACCGGGTTTCGTCGTTACTGACATCATCAGACTGGTACCAGTCTGATGATGTCGGTAACGACAAAACCCGGTCGCTGGTCAAATAAAAAAGTGGAAAAGCTAAAAATATTGGTTTTGATCTAATAATAAATTAAAAATGCAATTCCATCACGAAGTGTCAGTGGATAATATAAATTCCTTGTAATGACCTAAATGTGAATAAAAAATGGGGTATTTTGAAAAGGAGAGTAAAAAAAGTTTCTTGTAAATCATAATTTTTTATTTTTAATTAAAAATTATACCACTTACCCCGTTGACGTATGTTGTTTAAAAAAAACACGTTATACTTTTATTTAAGTATTTAGTTTAAATCTCCATTACTTCAAATTTCATCCTAAATACTCTTTTTAATGTCCAAACATTTTCATCACTTACAAATATGGTATACCATATATTGATTGACGATGAATTATGATACGTTACTTACTTAATTCAGCCTTCTTATTTAATCTAGAATTAAACAAAGGCCTCCCTTTTGGACTTTCACAGTTCTCTGTTGGAAGCAACTCTCTTCCAGTGCAGGCTTTTCATGCTTTAATTTTCCTATTGCCGCAAAAATTTATCTCATGCTTATTTGCAAATCTGGTACCTCCATTAATTTTTTCATAGATAGGTTTGTTTTTTTTCTACTTTACTTAGTAAAATAGATCTTGCGATATGCCAATTAGCCCAACAGTACGTTATGCTTTGTAGAACTTTTTAAGAAAGTATATAAAATACTATCTTTTGACATGAAACTATTATTTCTTTCAAACAAAAGTCAAAAGTTATTCAATATAAAACACATGTAACTTTTTATATTATTTATTGGATTTTTATACGAAATGTTCGCTGTAACTAACGTAATATTTGTTGTATACTTGTACGCGTGAAAATATTCAAAATGTATCGAGAACTTTACTATTAACCTCCAAAAAGTTCCGACTCACCTGGTACATTACACTAAATGTGAAGCTCGGAAGTAAGATGGTGATAAGTAAGTACCTACTTAGTATATTTTAATAGATTTGTATTACTAAGTACTTTTTATCTAGAGAGGCATTGTCCCTTTCATACCGCTTTCTGTATCGATCAGAGTGAAATCATTATTCTGTCAGCTAATTCTCATTGTTTGATAACTCGCTTTTTATCACGATGCTAGTAGACCGTAATATTAAGGTCCCGATTAAAAATTCGGGTTTGAAAAGTGAAGCGAATATGATTTGATAATTGAATTTATGCAAACATAGTGCCATCTAAGCATGCGAGCAACTTGAAAGGCGTATTCTCTCATGGGTTTTGTGAATAGATCTGTGAAAAGTAACAGTACCCATTTAGTAAATTTCCTCATGAACTCTTATTCTCTTCCATATGGCAGTATTTATAAGTGTTCTATTTAAAATTTTGGCCTTGTAATAAAAATTCCATATGAAAAAGGGATTAACCAGATATTGACCCCTGTAAACATCAGTCGTTAAACGCCATTGAAGTGTACTTAAAGTAAATGCCTAAGTAAAAAATTCTATCCGCCACCATGGTGTAATGGTTGGCGTGTTTAGCTATCTTCTGGAGTTCTTGGGCTCTAATTCCAGGGTTGGAGGTGAAAATACGTATTGGTGATTTTGCACTTTAATATTTATTTAATATTACGCTGGACTGGTCACTGAGGCGCATGAGTGATCACCTTTCCTTCATGTAAGTAATGATCAAGATAATACTGTATCAATACGATGCAGTGCCCTATGCACCATTGGGTTCGGATAGGGTAAAAAGAATTTATGTGTTAACATTTAAGTTTTTTAACATTAAATATATTTTTATTTTCCGATGATGGTGAAAATCGGTTTTTCATTTGATGGTGAATTACTTATAAAATTTAATTTATCAATCTTATATCATAATTCAATCAAAATACTAAAAGATCTCCCACGAGTGAACTATTTACATTTTCTACTTCAGCAACATATATTTCTTCGTTACACTACAAAACTGATATGATGTATCGATATATCGTTGTCTAGTAAGAAATCGTGGCTTTAAAAATATTGATTTCGGGAACACTTGAGCACTTGAGGTCGATATAGAATTGAGGTAACCAAAAACTTTATTATTAATACGTGAAACTCCACGAGCTTCCCTGGGACATGCAATCTTCTGTCTGTGTGACGAATGCGTCAGTACTAACGATAACTCTTAACCTCATTTTAGAAAAAAATGCAGGAATGGATGTAATGAATTTGTAAATAATAGTACGATATATTAACATGTTTGTATATGGGTCCTTGGATGCATAATGAAAATATGAATTTACAGCAGCGTGGAAACTTGTTGACTATTTAAAAGGAGGTATTGTTAGATTCTATCCGTGTTATTTTAATAACTGTGTATACGTGTAATTTTTTAACCGTATTCATGTAATATTTTATAGTTCACGTATTACGTTTTTTAGCAACATTTCCACCAAATAAAATATCAAGAAACGGTAAATTTCAATTTCCTTTTATGACATGATTTAATGCGTTGAGAGTAAACACGTATGGCACCTTTTATCACGGAATACTTATTCAACCCTCGTTAGAGAGTCAATGATATCGTACTTCCCTCATATTATATCATTAAACGATCATTGTTTTAGAAAAATAATCATTATATTAATTGAATAATCTGATGTTTTTTACATCCATACCTCAACAGGATGAAGAAGATATTAAGAATGAATGTGAGTGTCTGTCTATTTATAGATTTTACGGCTTATCATCGAATAGTTTATTGATCAATTTATACACGTGTAATACTCACTTTTCTACTTGATACGAATATTTCACATGCAAATTTCAGTGATTGTGATACTCAAAATCTTTTCCGTACCGTTGAAATATCAATAATAATCAGGATTAAATTTTCTTATGGCGTTAAATTCAATATGCGTATGAAAAGATTTAAACACACTTAAAATTTAATAAATTTATTGTGTATTTATATTATGTAAAATATATTTGAAATGCCAAACAACATTTTATTTTCCTAGTAATCGATTATTCGGTATTTGTCCGAGTACGATGAATAATATTATTATTATATACAGTACCTACACAGACAAATACCGAATTGTAAACAATAATATTTGAAAGGCTTAAACGTTTACTGTTGAATGGATAAAAGTTCTACTACTGTCTCTCCATCAGGTTATAATTCGTTCAATTACCTATTTTCGAATCAAATTACCATTTTATGGTATCGCAATGCTGTATTCGGCTAGCGATAGGTAGGTTACCGAGGAGGTAATTACCCTCAACCAAGTTATATTGATTTTTCACAATGGTTCTGCCGCCTTGCAACATGAGGGTCGAGGCCAATATGAGGCATAAGCTATTATTTTACAGATATAACTTAAAGTACATTGAACCTTTAATAGCAAGAATATTACAATTCACGCCCAACAAGTTTTCTTTGCGTGATTCACTATTAATTTCTCATAATTATTATTGAAAAAATATCCTTTTGAAAACGGAAACTAATTTATTTTCAAAGAAATAATTTAAATATGTTTATTCGTAAGAAAACAACAAACTTATTATATTAATGTTATTGTAATAAGTTGATTGATGATTCTTTATGGTCCGTCGGTAAAATCATAAAGTTTTTCCGCTTTTGTAAGGTAGATTCTCGATATTCGGATTGGATTTGATGAAATCCTGCATAAATAGATTAGAAAATAATTAAGGCAATATCTTAGACAACTTCCAGGAGATCACCAACGAGGGGAATGTGAATATTGCTCTTTCACATTTTAAAATGTAGGAAAGTTAAAAGACAGCAATAATTTAACTTGAAACACGTATTCATTGTAATGTTTTCATTTTTCGTAAATTACTTTATAACATGTTTCTGCATACTTTTGTGGTTTCTATAAATAATGCTTATTTTATTTAAAAATCAATATGTATTTTAAAATCTTACTAATTTTAAATGAAAATTCGATATACTTACGATAAAAAACGTTAAAAATAATACATATCTAGATTTTCTAAATTTTCTTTCATTCGGACTACCCTCGTCCATAATCAGTACGGACAATCGTAATTCCTCTGCATTTTATTTTATCTGTAACCTATTTATATAGCTGGTAGGTATATTATCTACCTTCAGTACCTACATTTGATACTTATAGATAGTCTATGAACCCCCGATCTTTCAGCATTTCATCAGACAAATTGTCAAGCTCGTATTTTTACCATTAATAAAATTAAACTTTGTTTCACTTCCTCAATACTCACTCTGCGACAAAATTAAGATATAAAACAGATCTTTAATTTTTAATTAAGTGAATTGAAAAAATACTGATTTTAAATTTTAGAAAATGAATTAAATTCGTTTATTTTGTCGTTTATTTTCAATACCTCTTATTTGATGATTCAAATGTATATTTTTCTTAATTAACTTCTATTATGTCATTAAATGTTCTTTTCAAGGTGAAAATGTAATGAAAATGTAATTGATGAAATTATTTTCTTTTAAAAAATTGTGGTTAATGTTAAATAAACTGTTGCATTTTTTTTTATTAGTTTTATTTAAAAACTTTATTTAAATGTATTTTTTAATATTTTTTGATTTTTGTTAATTATGGAGTTTTTACAATCGTATAAATTAATATCTGATATGGAAATGAAAAATATAATAGGTATTAATAATAACATAAATTAATATAATAATAATACATATATAAATTAATTGTTGTTAATTGACCCATTGACGATCTTGTTTTCTGTTGCAAATGGTGTCCTACAACTGCTATAGACCTCTGCAAAGATCACGTTCAGCCGAATGGCATACCGGCAGTGGCTTTTATTGCACATTTATGATCGTTATTTGTACTTGCAGATATTTAAGGTTCCAGGTAACAGGTTCATAGCCTATTAGTCGAGTTAATGTTCCATTTCGTACGTTACTTTGATTAGCTTTCTACAAGTACTTATGTTACTTCATCTTACGTAGATCGATATCAGTGCTCTGTTTTCGAGACTTTTTATCGTTTTGTCACTGTTGTTGATCATAAAATATAATTTTTATAGGGTGTAAAAAACGTTTTCTCTTTTATTTCCAATCTCATTTATCCTTAGGGAATAATTCGCGAAACAAACCTTACTTCTACACAATATCTAAACTGTGAGAATAATAAAATACTTTTAAATTGTCTTTTTCAGTTTGTACATACTTTAAAAATGAATCCTTAACAAATCTTTATATAACTGTTTTTACATTCATACTAGACAATATTAAAATCATTATCTAATAACGGTGTTCAGTATTCCTGATGAAAGTTTGTCGCACAAAAATACTGATTTTACGCAACACTGCAAATATTATTTTGCAGTATTTCATTTATAATTTAAGTCTGATTTAGCAAATAAAACTTTTTTTAATTCAATGAATCTTGAAAACTTTTTATATCTACCCAGTTTCTATTATCGGATTTATTAATAGCAGTTCACAACAAAGAGTTTTAATATTATAAGACCAACACATTTAATGATGGACGTTTAAAATAATTTCGTTATTTATGAAATTGAGGTCATTGTATGTATGAAATCATTGCAAGCTAAATACAGCATAAGATTTTCATCCCATTAAATTTTCTCAAAATTAGAGCTTTCCAACCTTTTGGGATATTTTTCTAAAAAGTTGCGATATCGCGCACTTTGAGAATCACTTATTTAAATCAATATTGATTTTAGTTTCAACATCTTATTTTAAATTTAATGGTTTACAAATTATTTCTTTTGAAAGCGAGACGGAAACTTGATTAATTATTCACGGAGATATAAGATGATATTGGTATATGTATAATTACTTCCATTCAGTGATGTAAGGGATATGCTTTCAAGCGGAGAGTGTTTGAACAAGTTACGTCATATTAAAGCATTAAGGAAAGATGATTCTGTTTGACTTACATAAAAATAGATATTGAGATGAACGGATTTAATATACCGTTCGAAAAGTTTTACGTGGATTTAAGAAATTTGCATCATTAAAATTTCTCATTTACTTCGAGTTTCGATAATATACATACATATATATTGTATATATATATTATTAATAAGGGGACGTTTTCAAGTAGGCGGCTATTTATAATTGGAAAAAGATCCTTATTCTAGATTGCTATACATGCTCATTTCCTCAGTACAGAAAAAAATTGTCATGCGTATTGGAAAAAAAATAATTTTCTTGAATAATAATCAATGATATTGAAAAAAAAGTGGTATTAAAAAAACATCTTAAAAATTTGTAGCTGAAAAAGTGATAAAGAAATGCTAAAGTCATAATGTTTTCTAATTAGAATAATATTCCAAATATCAATAATAATTATGGTTTTTTCCATAATAGCCAGCAATATAACAATGACAGTTAACTTTGAATATCGGATAGTATAGCATTTGACGTGCAAATTTTTACAAAAAAAAATTTTTACTACTCAATCAATTTTAGAGCTTTCAATTTTTAGGCTCCTCATATTTTTGTCTTTGTTGTAGATGTCTAAAAATAGACGTATTTTTAAATGATAACAATGGAGCACAACGCATAGGATGGACGAGTTGCCATCCTTGCGTTGCTCTATGCACCGTTATATGGTGCGAATGGATGTCATTAAAACACAGATGGAATATGTTGTCGTTAAATACAGCTAGCTTTTTTATAAAATACTTCACATGTTATACTTACCGTAATCAGAAATATAGAATACCCCTTCTGCGTGAATTTCAATAAGGAAGAGGTGTTTATCTTCTTGATCGGCGGGAGTAACCCACTTTTGTCTAATAATGTAAAAGATACTGAGACACGAGCCACATGATGACGATTTATTTCATATCTAAAATGTCCTTACAAATATAGGTCATATTTAAGAAATTTTAATGCGTTCAACGCGATAAATATTTTTATTAAGGAGTGGGCTTTATAAATACGTTTGTCGATCTAAAAATCAGCTTCTGATCGATTTAACAAAATTCCATATACATGTGGTATTCCATCTATAGAAGTGTTATAATGTATGTTATGAAAAATTACCTGTTATTCAATTTAAAAAAAAACCGGTGGGGCATATGACTTTTGAAAAGACTACGGTGGGGCATTGCATAAAGAAGGTTGGGAAACACTGGTTTTGGACATGAATGCAAACCTACATTCAGGATACATATAAAACAAATAAAATACTTTTATTTTATGACGTCATTTATGTAAGAGACGACTACAGTTCGTAGTACCCCTCCGATGTGCTGTGGCACTTGTGAAAATACCGTGACTAGACGAAAATCTTATTAGGTCTTTACCTCTTACCCGTATTATTATATTTTCTAGAATAGCAGAATAATTAAATTTCCTTTTGAGTTTACATCGCAGACTAGATTTCAGGCAGCGCTATGAAATATGTTAGAATTTAATTGACACCAGACATTATTTTGCAACATTAAAAGCCGTACAACACGTTTATCGGTATAAATGTCTAATCTAAAACATAGACATGTTTTCTTTACATTAATTAACATAAACTCTAATGAACAATTATTTTAATGTTAATATATTTATTGAAATATTGAATTAACTTTTTTTTATTTCTTATAATAAGATCAGAATTAAAAAAAAAAAAAACTTATCACTTAAGAGTACACACCGAAAGAGCAATAAGAAAGCTGATAATGAATGTTGATGAAGAAAAAAAATATGAGTTACATTTCATGATAGAGAAAACAAATAATATAGTTATATGTGATTCTTTATAAATTAAAAAAATAAAATTTTTTGGTAACTGGATTCTTTGTTTTTTGTTGTTGTGGTTTTTAAACTAGACAATAAATAACATATTTCAATTTAACGTGATAACAAAAAGTATGGTTATATTTACTTTGGCAGTAATTCCATAAATCTATCTAGAAAAATTAAATGAAATAAAAATGTGGAAAACATGTTATGTACTAAAGATTAGAGAGTGCATCACCAGTAGGAAGAGGTAAATCACTTTAATCTCTCGCAGCTTGAAAAATGCCTAATTCGTTTAGTGAGGAACGGATTATAGTAAAGAGTTCTCTCACGGATACAAATATTAAAACACGAATTTTAATATTCTGGGAAATTTTCATATTATATTTAAAACTTATCAAAGTTATGACAATGATATTGCACATCAGAATCTTAAGAGACAAACTTCAGGATTTTTACAAGAAAACTCTTTAAAAACGTGGTTATGATATAAAAAAAGTTTACGTTTGTCAGGTTCTATACCAATAACCCCATATTATCTGCATTTACTTATCTTTAAAAACAATTTTTAAGGTATCCTTCGAAACCAACTGAAATTCTTTTCAATCATTCAACATAAATAAAAAAACAATACAAAAGATTCACACACACCATAGAGAAATGGATACGAACGGATAAATAGCGTACCGGATACATTTACCCTCGTTTGCGTACGACTATGACCTCAATTCATTATAACATTTTGAATAAGCCTAAATTATTATTGTTGTTTGGTGTAGAGATGAAAATTAACTGTCCTTCCGAAATAAAGGGCTGGTTATAAATTTATTAGAGTTTAAATTTAAAATATTTTATTAACACTTATGGTCCCCTTCTACCTTTTCCTAATTGGTTAACTCGGAGATGTGTGAATGATAAAATGAATAATGGTAGGTACTTAATGTCACGCTTCTTGAAAAGCCGGAAATATGATCATAAATCAAAAAGGGATAACTAAATACTACACAAAACGACATCTCATCGAAAAGTTGGTTGCTAAGGGGGATTTTTTCGTAATCAAATACTAATACGATTAAATGACTCCCTCGAAAGTAGAAGTTGGTTTTTCTAAGGATTCCAAGAGATAGTGTACCGCAAAAAAGATACTTCAATATATATACATATACGTTTATATTTATTACCTTTAAGAAATATCGCTGTTTAATACTATGGATTATTTGAATAAACAAAAATTGAGTGACTCTGTCTAGTATTAGTTGTTCAAATCATTTAATTATTTTGAAATTTGTACAAAGAAAAACGGTATTATAAACAGCGACCATTATTTGTCCGTAAAATATATATATATATATATATATATATATATATATATATATATATATATATATATATATATATATATATATATATATATATATATATATATATATATATATATATATATATATATATATATTATATATATATTATATATATATATATTTTTAATAATTATTTATATATATATATATATATATATATATATATATATATATATATATATATAATTGGTGAATTGTGAACAAGACGCTAATTTTGAAAAACCTCGTGAACAGCGTTTAAATTATGATTGTATTAACTCGTTCACTCATTTATACATTCGCATGAAAATTCCTTCCGAAAGCGTTACAATTAGCACTTTGTGTTAAATGTACGCCGAATAATAATATTGTTCCACAGTGACGTTGAACTTCATCCACGCGAGTATAAGTTGGGAAACCTCCCTTATAAATTGACACGCGCTACCAGATAGGAATAAGTAGAAAATTAAAATATTTCTTCTGCTAGAATTTATAAATGTTATGTTTGTTTTCAATTAAGAACTTAATTTGGATCTGATATGGATATTAGGAAAAATTATTATTGCTATTTCACCTGAAGTAACTTGAACAAATTAGTAGTGTATAAGCTAGTACTCGTATGAGTATACGGTAAACCCCTAGTGGCTATTACTGCCGTTTTCCTTTCGCTATCTACTATTCCAACTATATTTTTCTTTCACGAAGCAGTAAAGCTATTTCAACCTGAATTCTTTCACATTCTATATCTGTATTCAATAAAATATATTTCTATCCTTAATACAAGAATCTCAGTCGCAGAACTGATCATTACATTAAAAAAAACATTTAAAGCATTGAAATGACTTTGTTTAATTATTATTCTTTTACATCGGTTCCTTATGTCTAGGGATAATGATCACGCCTGGCCCCAGTCACGGTTGCAGTCCCAGTCTGCGGACAACCTTCCTTCCTTCTTCCTTCAGGTAAGGTCCCGGTCTTCAGCCGCAAGTGCCTTGTCTTTGTCAGCTCCATGATCGAATCGTTACTTTTGTTGTTGAAGTCCATACAACCTTCTAATATGAATCAACATAGTTTTTTTATAGTATTTTTCATTGATTACCTTTTCACACTCATAATAACTAGTGTTGCGATATAGGCAAAAATCTTAAAGAATACAAGAAGTAGAAAAATATTTTACAAGATGAAAAAAGAAAAAGATCAGAAACGAACAAGACGACTAAGAATAAATTATGCAATATTCTGACAACACCATTACTTTTACTCTTATATTTATTCAATTCATTTAAACCCTTATCCGCACCCTATGCTGCATAGGGCACTGCGTCATTAAAACCCAGTGTTATCTTGATCATTAACACATGAAGGAAAGGTGATCAGCCCTCCGCTTTCGGTACCAGTCCAGGGTTGTATTGAATAAATATAAGAGTACAAAAACACTAATATTTACTTGACCCCCTCTGGGAATCGAACCCGGGACCTTCAGTATGGTAGCCGAGCATGCAGACCATTGCACTACAGAGGAGGACAAAATATACATATTTCCTCTCATATACATGCTATTATTTTTATTATTTTTTTAAAACACTTTTATACTATAATAATCATTTTGAATTCAAAATAGGTTCCATAAGGTTTAAATGCGTTTCAAAATACGTTTTAAAAAACTTTTTTTTCTAGACTTATTTTAAATAAAACAATGGTAAATCTTCAAAATACTTAAATATCCTATGATTATAAATAAAATCAAAGTCCTTCAATGAATGTACCCATTTATAAGTAATACTTGCACGCTTGATTTGTAAAGCTTGTGTTTGAAATTATTATATTTCTGCGACGGAAGCTGTCGTCCCTGCCTACGCTGTTTCCAGTGTGTAACTGCTTGAGAGATTATTTATAATTAAATTGACCTAGAGGGGTCGTTGGGTTTCCGAGTAGAAAAATTTCGAAAATCTTATTCGTAAATTATTTCCAAAGCAAATTACAATTCGCGCTTCATGTCCTTCATTTAAATAACCACTCATTAGTTAAACGAGTAAATATTTTACCACGTTTAATACCTTTGATTAACGCGATATAAAAGAGTTACTTTTGAAATGTTACTCGACTTAAAACAGTTTAAAACTCAATTGAAGTTGGTATCTTGTATCCTGAAAGTCATTTAAAACTTCTCAGGTAATAAAGTTGGCTTAAAAAGTCATCTAGTTCATATTCACCAGATTGATGTGAAAAGGCACTAAAGCGTATAATTAATAAACATTTAATAATTCGAAGTGCTGTTGGATTCTGGAAAATCCCTAGGCGCAAATGGAGCGCATCATTAATTTGTTTTCCTTGATATGAAACCGAAAAATATTTTATCTAGGGAACACCATGGTAACGGATGTTGTATATTAACCTAAAAAGCTAACCACACTGTTTCCTGCTGGTAATTCAGGTAATTTTGTCAGAGTTAAAAGCAGGTAATGAATTTCAGGGTACATTATACATATAACAATACTTATATAACATTTTGTGTTATTTTATGATTTTATTTATAATGCTGATCACCTTTCCTTCATGTGATAACAATGAAAATAATCTTGCGTTTATATAACGCAGTGACCTATGTACCATTATGTGCGGAAAAGGGCTTGATGAAGAAGTTATATATATATAAAAGAGAAATATTTGTGATTTTATCATTCACACAAATATTTCAATTTCATGTTTTTTCTGTGAACCTAAGCGGCTCATTATTAGAAATAGGTATCAAATTGTGGTAGAGTGTGTTCGAACCGAGAAACTCTGACTTGAGATTCCGCGACACTAACCAAGTGTCGACACTACTGTATTTCATTTGAGTGAAATTGTGATTTAATGTTACATGAATCGACGCAGTGTTATCTTGGGCGTTTATTGTAAGATAGTAAGGTGTCAAGTGTAATATTGGAGTGCAAATTATATTTTTCCTTTTTAAGAATCTAACCCCTGACATCTACTTCATAACGGAAGTGATTTTTTTAAATCATATAATCATCATCATTACAAATATGTACAATAAAAATATTGCTGGTTTATAAACATGACCCTGGTTCTGATCAAAGCGAGTCATTGTTTTTTCTATTTTAATATTTTGTAAAATAGGATTCATCTTTGAATAATCAGAAGGCCAAATTAATAAATTTAGCGTGATGTTTCCGCACCAGAGATATCAGATCACTCTCGTGAAATGATTCCTTTAGGTGGATAAAATAGGTGTAAGTATATCGATCAAAATCCCATCGAATGAGTATCATTCTAACTATTTTCAAAATGGTTTGGATAAAAAATTAAAAAAATTATATTTCTTTTCTGAATTTTGGGCAAAGTAATTTCTTAATTTAAATGACCATGTATGTATGACATTTTTCAACTTAGAGATTAATTCAAAATTGAAATATGTTTACTATAAGAACATTTTTATGCCAAATAAAAGAAAAGAAAATGAGACACGACGCTTTCAAAGTTATTTCTTTCCCTTATTTGGGCAGTACTAAAGCGATTCGAAAATATCATTTCGATTACGTCTGTTTACATTACAAATAACTTTAAAATTAATAATAAGGTTCTTTTATTTTTTACCATCTTAATTTATTTTACTTCGCTTTATTTAAGCACATTATGTAAAAAAAAAGTTTTCGAAATATATTTTTTGATTGTGCAAAACATTTTTAATAGTAAAAGAAGATTGTATTATTGTATACCGCAATGCAATCTGATTATAAATATGATTTTCGCACATCGTACCCGTATGTAACAAACGAGTACAAAGCGATATGGCTAGTATCCGATATAGGAGATATGATTGTAATTCTATTTCATTGTTCTTTGTTTTTGTTAGAATCACATTTCTATTCTTGGTTTAGTTTTTTTGCAATTGAAAATGTTTAAAATGAAAACCACTTAAAATCACAATTCATATTGACACAATAATTTCCGGAGTTATATATATATATATATATATATATATATATATATATATATATATATATATATATATATTTATATATATATACATATATATATATATATATATATATATATATATATATATATATATATATATATATATATATATATATCTATATATATATATAAATATATATATATATATATATATATATATATATATATATATATATATATATATATATATATATATATATATATAGTATATATATATATATATACATATATATATATGTATATATATATATATATATATATATATATATATATATATATATATATATATATATATATATATATATAGTGGGTGGCCAAATTATTAGGGACACTTCGAATTTCCTGTAATTTTCATGATCAAATGAATTTAATTAGCAAATAATTAGGTTTTTTAATTATTTTTTTTATTGATTGGGGTGCTTTAGAATTTAGAAACAATGTAATCAAACATTTAATAAAAGTAATTTATTTTTATCATAAAAAGCGATTATTCAAAAATTTCAGAAGAACCTTGATATTTAGTAATAATACCCTATGCTGCGATTACAACTTCCAAACGTCGGGGCATGCTTTCTATGCAGATTTTTGTATTGTGCCGAAGATTAGGGTTACCATGCCATACTCTGATAAGAGTTTCTTTCAGTAACCGCTTGGTGGTGATGACTTTTTTTAGCAATTTCCTGTTTCGTTAGACCCCAAATGTTTTCAATGGGGTTCATATCCAGCAAATTGCCCGGGCAAGGCAAAACACATACTCAACAGACGTTTTTTTCAGCCAGGAATGCGGTAACACTCCTGGCTTTATGACACGGTACTTATTCATGCATAAACACATACTCTTCATCACCAGGGAACCATTCCTTAGCTTCGGCTGGAGCCGACTTTTCAGTACTCGCTGGTACTGGTCTTGCCTCATGGTCCCTTCCATGATATGGAGGCGTCCCATACCCTTAAATGAGATCATGGACCACAACATTATGCTAACAGGGTGTTTTTAGCCCTCTTCACCAGGCAGTCCGGGTGGAATTTTTCTCCTGGGCCCCGTCGGACGAATTAAGTTTTTCCCAGCAAAATTTAAAATGTTGACTCGTCTTAGAAGCAGACCTATAAAGTATTACCATGATTGCAAAAATGTGTATTTTTTATTATCTTCTTATTTTATTATACAAATATAAGTCATAAATACTCGATTCCAGTCCGAAACAGTCATATTCCGGAGTGTTCTGGCCCATAAGAGTCGTTTTTTCTTCATGGCCTCAGTCAGGCGTAATTTTTTTGTTTGACATCGACCAATTAGATTTACTTCAACTAACCGTCTCCAAACTGTCATTTTGGAGGCGTTGATTCCTACATCGTTTATCAACGTAGTGGACAATTAACACACGTTTTACGATTTTGGAAATAGATGTCCCTGATTTTACGGTGACCACGCGGAGTGGTTATCGTTTTTCTGCCTCTTTTTCAGACGCGGGCTGCTTCTAGAGGTGGGTTTTTATGAATTTTTCTTTTTATCCGGTTGACTCCAGACTTCGAAATACCTGTGAGTGCTGCTATCTCTCTTTAGAAATATGTGGAATGAAGTATTTAGGTTGGTACTTCCCTACATTTTCTTGGAGATATGTCTAAAGACTTGCCCATACTTAAATTTAGAATATTAAGGTTCAATTCAAACTAAATTGAATTTTAATTAGAAATTAATTGAAATTTACTTATTAAATCAACAAAACTAATAAATTATTAAACAATACTTAATTTTTTATAGTCTTGGACTCAAAAAACATACAGAAAAATCGTTTAAAAAAATATTAACTGAGCTCACACCAACACCATTTTTCACTAATTAACACTAAAATGACAAAAAAACTTACTTCTTTGATATTTTGCAGCATTGCCACGTCTCAAAAACAATAATTATGATACAAGCAACAAAAATAAATAATATTTTTTAATTCTTACAAATTTATTTGATCATAAAATTCATTTGAACTTGAAAATTACAAAAAAAGAGAAGTGTCCCTAATAATTTGGCCACCCACTGTATATATATATATATATATATATATATATATATATATATATATATATATATATATATATATATATATATATATATATATATATATATATATTATATATATATATATATGTATACATATATATATATATATATATATATATATATATATATATATATATATATATATATATATATATATATATATATATATATATATACAATGGCACTATCTATATGTAATCGAACGGATCAAATTTATTTTTTTATCTTTTCTATTTAACCAAACAGCAACGCGCAGTGGATAAAGTTTTTATATATACCTGAAATAACTAAAAAATACACATAAGAATATAAGTGGTAATGTTTGACACCACGAATGTACAATTCGTTGTTTCAAAATAAAGTGTTTGAATAAAATTTATATACTCGTGAATATACGTTCATTCTTAATGTGTATATATATGTAGGTACATTTTGAAGTCACCGGATGTTGACCAAATGGCCTTATAATTGAAAATACGTGTTTAATAATGTATCTACGTTTATTTTATAAAGGAGATATGTAATGAGTATTACTTTTACATACAGGTATTACTTACATCGTAATATCTCGAAGTTACGTGAAAGGCGTGACTAGTGGAAATGACGTAAGTCGGGGTTTAAATTTCCATACAAATCAATACCTTCTACCAACGTTAAAATAATAAGTCATGTATGTACATGACTTATTACCTGCAAATGTACATATGTATGGACATTTGCAGGTAAATAAAATATTGGTAGATTTAATTTATCTTCGTTATCATTTTTTTAAAGAGATTTACTTCAAAAATACTAATTGAGAATCGGGAAAAAGAACTTAGGTTAAATATCAACAGAGTTGGGTACGCAGTACAAATAACTTTAACTTTACTTCTGGACTTTTATTTCTAAAAACATAATATAAGAATGTTGATATTACTGTTTTTTTTGTTTTTAACATATTATAAGTTATATTATTAAGTATAATATAGTCAAAGCAATCTCTACTTAAGAATTAACATCCAAAAGTCAATATAATTTTTATCGATACTTCATTAATCTACATACATAGATAAAGAACCGTAAAAAAGGAACTGTAGTAATTGTTTACATAATGGCGATTTTCATGATTTAATTAATTTTTTAAAATTATTTTATTTGACAGTTACCCAGTGAGATTTGTTATTCGGATGTTTCTGGCTGTGTCAAGTCTCGATGAAAATGATAACTGAAAGGTACTCATTGTTAGTAAAACCGACCATATAAATTTTTACTGAATGTTATAATAGCTTACACATTAATTGGAATTTCCATTCTCTTGTAGATAAATTTTGCTTGAATTTTAAGAGAGATAAATAAAAGGTTTATGTATTCAATTATCAGTATTATATCACCAAGCAACACTTTTGGCTAATGGTTGCCGCTTGAAATCCAGGATAGGTTAGGCAATGGGTTCTCTGTCTCTTTTTTTCTTCTTAAATGGTTGCCTCATCCACACTAAATATGGGTGATATATATATTAAAAAAGGAAAGGAAATAAGTAATTCGCGAATTGAATTTAAAAACTATGAGGTGTCGTAATTTGTGATATAAATAAACTTAATTTCATAAAAGTTGTATTTTATAAAAGCAGTCAACCGATAGCCATATAGGCGAAAGGACCTTTAATTTTTAACTAATAATTTTCTTGTATTTCAACAGGTAGAATTATAAAATTACCCTTATTTCAAATCGTCTTTATTGGATCTGGTAGTATTTATGGATATAAACATATATGTTTTACCTGTTACCGCAACCCTCTACTTTGCTGAACCGCTCTTGTAAAAAATCCTTTTTCTATAATTGTTTCTTATGTACGTCGTATGGTATTGGTTATCTTTTTACACACTTTAAAGTTTTAAATATATCACCGTTCTTGTTTTACTCACGTTAACGTAACCATCACATAAAAATCATAGAAAGATATAAGCAAATTAGTGCCGCGATCAAATGGAATATTATCACACTGTGGAAGGAAAACATTTCAAAACAAAATTTTTTGTCGAGTTGGGTGCTCGGAATATACTGTGAGGAGTTTAGTAAAAATGTTTAAAAAAAATAGATCTGTAGACCGGAAAAAAGAAAGCGGTGAAAGATGCGTGACTTCTTCTTGAGAGTACCGTATGAAAAAAAAAACGGTTTTGGAAAATCAATTTTTAACGGCACAACTAAGTGCAATCAGCTAGCGCTTCAACATTTTCTGTGAAAACCGTATCGAGAAGTCTGTTATAATTTTGTTTTAACGAGTGGAGTGTAGAAAAAATGTAAAAGGGTTACTGTATAATATGTTTGGTAGTATACAAAATGTTTGGTACTTTTAAAATATATTTCGTTAAATAAAACACTTTAATTCATATTAATGTATTAAAGTATTTTGTATACAAGTATCCACGAAAGGAAATCTATTTTATTAAAATGAAATTTGTTAAAGTTTACTTATGGATACCTACCCACCTCCCATTTTTCAACAAACGCACATTTACATTAAGACTTCATCGACCTGGATCAATATTTTTCAAATTACAAGGAGCATTCTGTTTGTGCGGTGCTTTCGAGAGTTTATAATTTAAACGGAGTGAGTAAGGCTTTCGTGTGATCCAAGCATTTTGTACGTAAATGCGTGGTTCAACAATGTTTTTGTAATTTACTAGATTGAAGCTTTCAATTTCGCCAGTTTATTTTTTAAAGTAATTTTTTTACCATGGTAGAAGTTTATTTTGTGATAAAACTTATATTACATTGGAAAAATTTGGAAAAAAATCTGAAACAAACATGGTTAAAATTGTTTTAAGGCTACATGTTTTGTTGAACCGTAGGTATATAAGATTAGCTTTAGACTTTATAATATATTTTCCTTTATTAAAGGTTAAATGTATGTTGCTGATATCTTTATGGCAGTTGATTACATTTTATGTAGGTACAGATAAAGTTGGTAGGTATCTACATTATATGTAGTGACATATCTTCGTTACACTGTGACGTAACGCCGATTGAATTTATGAAAGTTTAACTCTTTATTTGTCGTTTTCTTTTATAATCCCAAGAAACACAAAGAAGTGATTTTATATTATATATATATATATATATATATATATATATATATATATATATATATATATATATATATATATATATATATATATATATATATATATATATATATATATATATATATATATATATATATATATATATATATATATATATATACATATATAAATATATATATATATATATATATATATATATATATATATATATATATATATATATATATATATTTATTCTTAATTTTATTATTAAGAGACTTACTCCAATACAAAATATTCCTCTATGCGTTATTACTTGCACTTAATACTATGCCGTTATTCGCTTCGAAGAACATTAACAAGACTGGTAGACTTAAATCTCGGTAAGTTTTATCTTGTTGTCCGAGAGAACTCTTAATTTTCTTCATCTCACATCAAATTTTAAAGTAGAAAATATTTTATCAGTAGCATTATGCGCTTGCAATAGCTACCTAGGATTTTATTGAAGGAAAGACCCCAATGATCATTTAAATAACAGTGGGAGTCTTCGGAACGAAAGAATTGGAAAACAAGTATTTAAAATAACAGATAAATCACCTTGTACGATCTAATTATATATATATATATATATATATATATATATATATATATCAATTATTTTTTACATCTCGTGGGAAAATAGTTCTTCCTACCCCGTATTTGACACTACTTATATGGAATATTGTTTCTTGATTGATTATCCTGAGTTAAAAGCTTAACATTTTTTGGTTAAAATAAAATTAAGCAAATTCAACACATCGCTTTTAACAATTTTTGCATATTCTCATTTTTTCAAATAAATGATTATTTTTTGGATTTACTCAATATTTTCAACGCTTCAATAAATATCCGGATTGGGACTATTCATTTTCCTGCCTGAAGCATTTAATCCATAAGACAGCCTTAAACCATATTTACATTAGTATTTTCAAAACTTCAAATAGAGCTAGCTGTATTTGGCAAATTTTTTAACAGACATTTACAGCAGTATATACAGGTTTAAAAGTCGATGAAATAAAATTATTTGAAGACAATCGTAAGCAATCGGATTAAAAAAAAAAACACTAAAGTACATTACATTAAATGTGTTTTAAAAAAGTGTTCTTCATCGTGTTTGTTTTAAGAGCTTAATGATAATAATAGGGAGAGTCCATGCGAAACACAGATTACCTTTTTATTTTGTCTATTTTATGTAAATATTGTTTACTCTTTGTTGGTGGCATCTATTTTAAGATAAGGAATTTATTTATTTGTACATTTTTATCAATTTTTACGTGTATTTAAGTGTATTTTAAAAAAAATCATAAGGCCATTCTTCGAGAACAAATATGCAAATTGGAACAAATATGCATATTTATTAATCGATTTTTTTTAACCTGAAAATATGAAATGACACCCTCAAAAGAACAATATGAAATTTCTGTTCAAGCATATAAAAGACGTTTCGTTTAAAAGTCAAACCACAATGTGGTACAACGCAAAATAAAATAATATTTTAGCAATCAAGAGTTCATTATAATGAATTGATTGTTAAAATTACATGTGTGGATTTGCGCTACCTTGCCTACTTCAATTTCAATTTGCAATTCCTTAAAAAAAACGTTTATTTTGAATAATTAAATAAAAATTACATAAAAATGTAATTGAAAATGGATAGCTGAATAAGGACTTCAAAAAATGTGTCACGTCACGATGCCGCCTTGTTAAGACGTCTCTGGAGTGTACCAATAATTATTAGTCATATATGACAACGTAATAGACAAAACTGCGCATTTGAATTTAATTTTAAATTTAAGGCTTTCATTAATTGATTCGGCAGTCACTTTGTAGTAAAACCTATCAATTTTTTATTAATATTTTACTTAGTAAACACCACTATTTCTAAAAAATCTACTGTGACAAATATTTCGATGCATTCCGCATTATTTTCAGCATACGGTGTTTAAAAATGATGCAGAATGCATCGAAATACGTGTCACAGTAGATTTTAAGAAAAAGTGGTTTTTACTAAGTAAAATTTCAATTAAAAAATTAAAAAGACTTATTTGGATTACTTAAAATATAACTGATATTATTTGCCTCCAACTGCAGAGCAGTTGTAATTTAACCAAAAATTTTAAACATACAGAAAATAACTGATAATATTGTTGTATTGAAAATTTTTGAAATGCGGAAACATTATTTATATATTGAGATATATATTTGATCAAAATTATGTTGGTTTTGAATGTGTTCGTATTTTTTGTCTAGATGGAGAGAGTACCATTTATTATTATTTAGCCTCTTATTGACTATTACTGAATGATTGAGTTTCAGTTTATACGATATGTTAACAATTATTTGTCAATCTATAGAATCAAAGTACAATAAATAAGTTCGTCATTATTATAATTTAAAAAAAATTAACTTAACAGGAAAAATTTAAGATTTTTTATTTATCTATCAATTCAATGTTAAAGGTGTTAAAAAAACACATCACGTCATAATTTTGGATATGTAAAATATATGAAATATTTTATTTATTTTATTATTACAATGTCTGGTCATATTTTTTACGACTTTGCCTGATTAAACAGTGTGAGTCCCCGTTCTATGTTAGGTAACAATTCTTAAACACAAGTGGTACATTATGATATGTTTCAGACTTGTCTTATGTATATATGATACATAAATCTGTGTAGATGCATATTCTTATTACCTTAGTACATGGATACTTACTGACAGATGACAACGGATGAAGGTAAGGCAGTGAGGAGTAACCTCTTATCATCACCATGAGTTGATGACGTACATAAGTGCTTACCAACATATGGCCCGCGGGCCGGATCCGGCCAAGAATTTTTTTTATCCAGCCTTCCAAAAATACCTGATTCGTGCGTATAAATATTTCATAAAGAATGCATTACTTTTAAAGAAATTTGGTTTTTGGCTGTGAATTCAAGACAGCTTTATTTTAATTCATCAATCGAAATTAAATAAGTTATTAGGAAGTGAAAGGAAGGAAAAGGAGGAGAAATAGAAGTAAGAAAAAAAAACACCAATGGCTAGTGGAGTAAGGGTAGCACACTCGTACTCGTACTTGTGAGAATTAATCTGTAGCGGGATTAATATACATAAAATGTTAAGATGCTTACAGCCTAGTCGCGATTACTTATCACGCAGGATTATCCACGAACAAAGCGAATATTGTCTGGAGTTTACTTATGAAAATGTCGCTACAAATTTCTAAATAATCAATACTTTAGATTATATTGAAAATTTATGAATTTATTAGTAAAACGCGAATAACGCACTAGTTTCTTTCAGTCTAGTTTTGATAAGATTAATGAGAATAACATTGTGCAAGTATTTAAAATTTAATTATTCACTCTTAGATTTTCTCAATATGTAAACATATATTAATATATATGCTCCTTTCATTTATTTGTTTCTATTTATAAAAAAATCCTATTATGGCTGGAGTGGTCTTCATCGTTCACTCGGTCGTAGTTTTAAGAAAGCCGAGAGATCATTACTGCGGTCCAAATTGATAGATATAGACGAGATACATATTTATTAGGATGCAGATGATATTAGTGAAAAAGCTGAGAGTGTCGGAAGTGAATGATGTATCTATAGAAAATAAAGAAGAAATTTGAAGTGCAATAGGAGAGAAAAGGAGAAGGGCGGCAATGGTTAGGGCACTCAAAATTGAGTAAATCAGAAATTGTACTGGCTTCAGTAAGTTTTACCTAGCTACAATAATATTGAGTCCTTTGGGGGTAATTGTTTTTTTAATGTTTTTATCAACTTCAACATATTGTCATTTACTTTCTTACGGGTATTGCATACTAACCTACATAAGAAATCGCGATAAGCTTTCGATTGTGACTTGTAAAAAAATTACCAAAATTCGAATAGGTTATAAATATATATATTTATACATATATATATATATATATATATATATATATATATATATATATATATATATATATATATATATAAATATATTTATATATATATATATATATATATATATATATATATATATATATATATATATATATATATATATATATATATATATATATATATATATATATATATATATATATATATATATATATATATATATATATATATATATATATATATATACATATATATTTAAATATATAAAATAATTTCAGTTGCCAAAATACCTCGTTGAAGACTTAACTTATCTTTCTGATTACGGTTCACTATTTCGCTCAACTTTGGACGATTCCATTGAACGATTCTGAAGATTCCTCGACGATCCATTTGGACGATTCCATGAACGATTTCCATTCCTCGACTTCAACCATTATTCTTGATTGTTTTTTTTTCTGACCAAACCTCTCTTAGCCGAAATTTCCCTTCAAAAACCTGTAAAAGTAAGCTTGCTATTCTTGCAACCATATCTATTTTTCATATCAATTCTTCTCTTATCCCCTGCCTCTCGCCCTTCAATTCTTTATATGATCCTACTCCCCATGTCTTTCCTGCTTACAGTTCAGTCTCAGCAATTTATTATAAATTTGGCTTTATTGAAGTGTTAGTATTAAAATTTTGCTTTATTTCTATGCTGGTCTCAATAATTCAATGAATATCTCCACGAAATCATAAATAATCGTTAATATTTGATCTTGTCAGGAAAAAAAGGATAAAAAAGAAGCGAGCAAGATTCTCATCCCCTATATCCTACTCTATCCAGTTAGGATTATCATTTATAGAATAATTTTCCTAGCCTGTATCTCATGTGCATAAAAATCAATGTCAACGCATTCCCTGTTTCATTTTGCTTAAAGTATATTTCCAAAGATAATTATGACAATTTTCGAAAATCTCTATGATGTCATTCATTCCAAAATACAACTTTTAGTTGGTTTATCTAAATTAATTTTTTGTATTTTTTATATCTATTTTTTATGTTCTTGTTAAATATTAAATGCTTTTACTCGCTAAAAATGTCAAACAAACTAAGACATTCACTACTCTAAAAGTTGCGAGAGTGAAAAGTGCGAATAAAGACGAAGGCGTGTGACATCAGGGTTGCGTTTAATTTTTTTTAAAGTATTTAGTACTTTACTTCTACTATTAAATTCGTTAAAATATTCATTGGACACCTTGAGTTGTAATTTACTAAAAATATGTTTAAAAAAATCATATATAATTTTACATACTCGTATTAACATAATTATGTTAGTTTCCAATCGAATAACTTCTTCCTCAAGACTTATTAATACTAAAAACCACTGACTAATAAGAAACTAAAATACTTGGCTGTAATCGTTAATCAAAAGTAGGTGATTATGTTTTTTTAATATGATAAATTTTATGGAAAAAAATGTATAATTTGAATTTGATTGACATAATAATTAAGTTATAATAAAATATGTAAAGATTTTAAACCGAGTTACTTTCAAAAATATTTATATTTGAATACAGATTAGAAAGTACAATGCAAAGTTCAGTAGGTCAAAGTACAGTCGATTTTATACAGAAAAAATGATAACAATACTTTTGAAATGCTATTAAAAAAACGATGCGAAGATTGAATTTGTTGTAGATATTATTTTAAGTATAAACATACACTGAGAAAATATTATAATGTTATTATTACTGAATACATAGAAGGTATAAATGCTAATTCCAATACAACAATTAGTAATTGTAAAAATTAGATAACAAGAAAAACGCAACACACGTTCTTAACAAAATAAAATATTTCCTCTACCACATCCGATTCAATAAGAATTTTAATGAAGAATTTTGAAACTCAAATTTTTAGTGAGGAAACGTTACTAAAAACATTGACCTAATTGTTAATACTATAAACACAGAAACAAGGTAAAAGTGCCTTAAAACTACTTTTCTATCACTCCACTTTCTGCTTGCCTGTCATTCGGCGTACGAAGAGGCGGACCAAGAAGTTAAAGGCTGAGAAGACGACATATATAGAAACAAGTGCTGCTGCTATAATGTCCAACATGAAGAACTCGTAGAAGACTACATCCGCAGAAGGAGAGCGCATGTGGCGCGCTCCCTTGTGACGCAGCACGTAGTCTATCCACCACATTGCGCGATCCAAGGAACTTTCTGGTTGGTCGTACATCTTTTCCCGGAGACTACGTACATTATCGCGGTAACTGGAAAATGTTCAAAAAAATCTTTGCAATACGTATTTATTTGACGCAAGATTCAGATCGATTTCATGAGGAACAAACTAAATTGTAAAAGAAGAACACTTGTATTTTACCATTTGAGATTATATTAAAACGACTAGTTTAGGAAGCTATGTTTTCATCTTCAGGTCTAAATATAAACTAAATATAAACAGTTTATATTTAGACTTCAAGATAGAAACATAGCTTCCAAAACTAGTCATTTTAATAAAATAAACTCAAACGGTAAAAACCTATTGTTTTTCTTTTCGATTTCATCATATCTTACCACAAAGTGATTGCCGAAACAATTAATAAAACAACCTTAATTTTGGAAAATGATATCAGTTCGGGCCAAAGTCTACTAATTTAGAAGCAGAATGACGGACGCGCCCAGTTCCGATTGATTTACCTACATTTCCAAATGAATTTGAATAATTGGTTTTTTAATAACACTTAATTATATCGCAGAATGGGCCAACATCGAACAGTCAATTCTCCTTGAAAGCAGATAGTCGCAGTCATCGATGGTTCTCGGTGTAGTTTCATTTCTTTGGTTTTTATTGTTGTTGTCATTCCTTTTTTACGTTATCGAACATTAACCGCTTTCTAATGAATTATACCATAATATGATGAACTTTGCTTAAATATTTTTCAGACGTGGTTTAAATTTTTTTTTATAAGAATTGCTGCACTTATCGTATCTATAATAATAATAATTATTAAAAAAATTAAAATATTAGCAACAAACATTCTTCTCATTTGATTGAAGTAAATGAAATGATGGGAGCAATGCAATATTTTTAAAAAAAAAATAATAAATAGGTATAGTAAAAATAAATAAATAGAAAAAAAAGATGGAGACATGTAAAATAGCTCTCTGATACACATAATCTTGGCATTGAGGTCAAATTCTGACAGATGTCCAGTACAACTCTGTGATTCTTAACCATCAACTGGTTCTTTGTCACATTCAAGTCAATCTCTAATTATTTATTTATACTATTAATTTCGTTGTGAAGACAGTTCTCAACTTGAATAAATAGCTATTCAAACAGGAATCTATAAATTCAATAGAAATTTTACTAAAAGATAGAGAAAAATCAGTCGAAAGTTGAATTGCCTCCCCTGTGAAATTTCATTATTTGAAATTATTATAGTTATGCGTTCAGGTGATAAGTTTTACGATGAAATTTGCATTTTTCATCAGTCACTCCTTTCGGCCTGCAATTTTTTGTATGGTAGACCATTCCACCAGTGTAGTGGGGTTACTCAAATAAACCACTTGATCTATAGCGCAATCCTTGTTATACTATACCGTCATGTCTCTTGCACTACACTGTGTAAATTTATGCCATGGCTCTCTATGATAGATACTCACGTTAAGTCGCTCTATCCATGTGTTTAAAAGGGAATTAGTGATTAAAAGGGAAAAATAATCGTTGAATCTACACGAGTCGTAAATTTACAAACCATTTTTATATTTTCAAACTGTTGATTTATTAGTGTTAACCTATATATGGATTGATCACTAAGAAAATACACGTGACCAACTTCCAAGGTCTTTGGCAATGTAAAACAATACATACACAAAAATATATATTTAAAAAAAATTATTTACCTGGAATTGTGAACTACCTCTTTTATACAATCCTTTATAACATTAGAAGTTAGAGTTCGTAGATTGAGTGATTTTCCTATCCCAAATTTTACGATCGTTTGAACATTCCTATGTTGATCACTAAAAAATGGAATACCAATCATTGGAACACCAAAATGGATTGCTTCTTCCATCGATTGTTGACCTCCTTGAGTTATAAACGCTTTTATGTTGGTATGATCTGAAAGAATAATAGTATTATTGAAATATAAGTCATACAAATGTATTATATTTATTTAAAGTAAGGTTTTACGTCCTAATTAAATATAGTGAGTTTAAATCCACTCAAAAAATAATTTGCCAAACATAAGGTACAAACTAACAGATCATTCATAATAAACGGAGCTCAACATTTAAAAAAATCAAGTTCGATGAAGTAATAAAAATAAATTAAAAAATGAATGAATACAACATTATTGTTTTAAGATGTCTTGATTTTTTTATATAAATTAATAACAAGGTCAATTCGCCTGCATGTGTTTTAAAAAAATATTCAATCTATCGACATTGCTTTGTTGTTAAGGAAAAGACGATTATAAAATTTATTGTAGGTGTATTTAAATATTCTCCATACTTAGGATATCCATTTGTGGGAACCATTTGGAAATGATAACGTTAGAGGGCAGATCATCTATTTTGTCGATTTCGTATTTCCATAGAATCGTGTACGGTACATTTCTAAAGGCATCGATAAATATTTTCTTGTATTCTTCAGGAAGATGTTTAGATTTAACGTTGCCTCCCAGGCTAAAGTATATAACACCTCGCGGACTTTCATCCAAAATTTTCTGTAATTCCTAAAATAATAAAATGTAAAAATTAATTGAAAAATATTTTTACCGAATTAAATATGAAGTTTAAATTTGCGTATTTTAAACTATTAGATGAAATGATTCACATTTCAACACAAATAGCTGAATATATTGAAATAAATGACTAAGTTAAATTTGAACACATTATTAGGAGAATAGGGAAGAAGGTAACGAGATAAAGCTGAAACAAGACGAGTTTCCTATTTTGCCAAGTGTGGGAATATTACGCTCGTATGGTTCGAAATTGCATTTCTGTAGCACATTGATTATCTCTTTGTTTTCCTTCGTTACTTTTGTATTTCTCATTATGTAAATAAAGAAGTGATTTGATTAGATTTGATTTATGAAAATCGACGTTTTCTAATAAATACATATTGAATTTTCATTGTTACTTCAATTACAAAGGCCATTTTAGACTGATGGTGACTTCACGAGGTCGACAGGGAGACGGAAGACAGGAGATCAGAGTTCACATAGAATGGAAATTCATGCGAAATACAATATTCGGTGGCAAATTTTCTTGATTAAATTTAATAAAGCTATAAATATTGATAATAAAAGAACAAATATATAGTTTTTCCATTTTTATATTATTTGACCAGAGACCGGGCTTCGTCATTCAGACTATTCTGATGATGTTAGTAATGATGAAAATATTGTCACTGGTCAAATAATATTAAGGCGGAAAAACAGCATATTTCTTGCTTTATTATATAAAATGCGGTCCCATACAAAAATGTCATTATAAAAGTGAAATGTAATATAAATATTGTATTTGAAGTGCATGTCATTTGCTAAAATATAATTGGTTTCAAGTAGGTAATATAACTTACAGCAGGTAAAGGTTTCGGAGGCTTGATGTGAATGCTTCCCAGGGTGATAATAGTAGGAACTAACGGATTGATGCCGTGTAAAATCGGATTATAGTTCATAAATACAATGTCTACATTATTTTCTATTTCTCCTAGTGGCCTTATATGAGGACCGAAGTATTTTTTTACGAGGCTTTCATATTTTGGTAGAAAAAAACAGTTATGAAGTATTTTATAACCTACGTAATGTAATGTTAATTGAATTTTTTTAAGGATACTCATATTCTGATCTCCCGTGATGTAAGGAGCTATCAAAGAAGGATTTATCAAAGGGTGTGTCGGTGATCCGACGTATTCATAATTCGGTATTAAACCCACAGTCGTTGTCATCGTGATCAAAGCTGAGCAGTTGAAGTGGTCTTTATAAGCTAACATGCTTGTTGAAATCGGTTGGATTATACATAAATCAAATTTTTCGTTCGGATTTTTAATAAATGTTTGTATTTCCGGTGAAGAGAGTTGCGCTTCCAATAATTTCATTGATCTGGCAAAAATATCGAGAGTAATTTTTAAAATATTATGGTTTAATTCGTATTCGATTATGTTGAAATCCATGAAGTATTCTTCCGAGTAAGAGACGTTGTGGACGCTTATTTGAGTAAGATTCTCATAAGCAGGATCTGCATAGTCGACGGGGTCTGTCGTTACTACCACCACATGATGACCCCGTCTCACTAATTCCTCCGTAAGCGTCCTGTAGACTATTTGGTGGCTCATAAAAGGAGATGGAAATACTCCCAGGATTCTTGCTCCATGGCACTCGCTCAAACACTGACTCAACAGCACTCCTATTAAAAATCTCACTTTGTTCATTTTTATCATTCTTCACTAGTATATATCTGCCAAGTCTTATCTAACTTTTACATTATATTCAATAATTTGTCCTTAAGAAAAAGCAAACACGTAATGTTTTTGTTCCTACCGAACACAACCTGAGTTGTTCAAATTCAATTGCGCACTGTGCAAAGTATAATTTATTGGAATAATAAATATAAATGTACATATACAAACGTTTACCACGTATATGTATAGATAAATGTACCAACTAAGTATATATTCGAACCAACGTACGTATTTGAATATATAATGGGTGGATATTACTAGATGAAGAAATTAGTAGTTTTTCATCAGTAACAACAATATTTGTACATCCACAAAATGTTCGTTCTGCAGAATGTTAGGTCAAAATTTTGACACTAAGCAGACAATTAAAAGGAGTATCTCAGCGTAAAGTTTCGAATAAAGAAAATAATTTTTTGGTGTTTTTTTTTTTTTTTAATATCAGAATTGTAAACTATTATTAAATGCATTGGGACCTACTTACGTCTCTCTCATAAATAGAATATTATTACCCTAACCTTGAAATGTTTATCAGTCTTGATAAACCATCATCCCATCCCAATGATGAAACTGGATACTGATTGCCGAAACAAAGCGGATTTGGATTACAAGCTGTGATTTTAGTTAGTATAATTTACACATTAAGGTATATTTTATTGTATAAGCTTCTTGTTACTATTGTTTATAGTTTAAGCGATATTGTAAGGCTTTAGAAAGGGTTTTAACCAAGGCGGGATTGTTACGGGATATCAAACGAAGGTAGAAGGCAGCCCTAGTCAAGTCATACAACAACGGTAAAGTTTAATTGATGGATTATTATCATTTGTATTAGTATAAAGGTTTAAAAACATGAAATCTTCATTTTCAACACATGTTTGGAAAAAAAGTGTTGACGAATGTGAGAATATTATTTTAAACTATAATTTATGACGGATAATGGCACATATTATAAAAAAAAAATGCAAGTAAACCATTTTTTTTCATTAGTAGGTACAGTAAGTTTTGGTAAACATACCTTCTAACACAATCCCAGATGAGGTGAGTAGGAGAAAAACGAAGTGGTTGAATTAGGTTAAAACTGTTTCCCATTTATTGAGTCGGCATTAACCATGTGGTGTGACATATTGATTGTTAAAAAAAATTAACGCGTGTATAATACCACCTTTTAAGTTAATTTCGAAAACTACAGTTGTTTTCATCCACAGGTGAATAGTAAAACTGTTTTGCTATTCATTAGTGTTATTTTGGTGGTTTTATATATATATTTTTTAAAAATAGGTAGTTTAAAACTTTGTGGCCTTCTGACTTAGTAAAATTTTAAATCACACAAATATTTCAATTTTACTTTGTGATTGGAGGTTAATGCAATCCTGTTATTAAAATATATATCAACTTGTCGTAGAGTGGGATCGACCCCAGAAACTGACTCTGACTCTAACCATAGGACACTAACCACGGGACACAACTCGTTCCCATCAGTATATACACACACATTTAAATCCTTACCTACTCTATCCTATCTCGCCCTCCAATTTTCAACCCCTCTCCAAAAAATATGTGTGTATTGAAATATTAACATTAAAATATTATACTGTTTTACGTAAAAGTTATATAAGTTTTGTACTTCTTTAGCTTTTGTGAGAGTAATATTGAAAATAGTGTATATAAAAGATATAAAATAATAAATTTAAAAAATGTATATCATCGAGTTGTTTTTTATGAGCTAAGTAAAATAAATGATTAAAAAATCATGTAATATCTTCAATACATGAATTTATATAGATTTTTACAGTATTTGATTTTATCTTGAGAAGTTCTTTTATGAAATAATTAATTCTTTAAGATCTTAATTCTATATTGAAAGACAATATTAAAAGAATGAATATAAAATGTACCTACCCTACTCACTTTAATAATCGTAAATCACTTAGAAATACTACAAGAAGTGATATATTTTTAGATACACTGAGACACTTTTAAATATGAAATAAGTCTGTTTCCAAAGTCATATTACTCATGTCACTCGTAGAAAGTACGAGTACCTATCATAACATGTTATGCTTAATAGGCTGGAAAGGGATGAAGCCAAAATACAAAACAATGTACCACACACTACATTAAACCACATTGAGTTATAACAATAGGCATGCTTTTTATAAACTAACTAACTAACCATCACACGACTTCTCCGCAGAGGTAGGCAAAGATAATAGAACGCTACAACAATCTCTCTTTGCAAACAATTTTCACCTCTTCCACATTCATACATCTCCTCATAATAACTTCTGACTCAGAATCTAGTATTTTAAATACCTTATCATGTTTTGCTCAGTTTTCTTATGCTTCTATTACCAACCATATTCGATAAATAAATTTGTTTTAGGTACTGTTCATTCTTTACTTATTCTTTTCACATGGCTTAACCATCTCAATGAACATTTCTTATTTTTTTCGATTTAATTGATTTTTATCGATTCATTAATTTTGTCTCAGGCTTCTAATTATTCCTTTAATCATGCTCTACACATACTTCGGATGTCGGTGTTTCTTACTCGGTATCGAATGTGTTTTTCGGTTATGGACCGGAGAGTCTTCATTTCGGAGGTTCGAAGTCGTTATTTTGTTGTAGAAGTATCTGCTCTTACCTCAATCCCATAAGTGGCTATTTGTCGATATATAGATATATATCACAATATGTTGTCAAAAATACTGTATCGTAGGTAATG
Source organism: Brachycentrus maculatus (assembly GCF_059751285.1). Classification (NCBI taxonomy): domain Eukaryota; kingdom Metazoa; phylum Arthropoda; class Insecta; order Trichoptera; family Brachycentridae; genus Brachycentrus; species Brachycentrus maculatus. The sequence goes on along the minus strand of NW_028281177.1, from coordinate 79,132 downwards.
AATGTTAAAATAATAAATAAAATAAAAAAGATGCAAGGGTATCGATGAAATACCACTTATACATAAATTGAGTTGTTAAAAAAAACGCTTGTAACCACTTAATGAGTTTTATTTTTACCATATACGACTAGTTTCGAAAACTTATTTTTTTTTCGTTAGTTTTTATTTTCAACTGTAGTTGAAAACATCTGTAAGTTTTCGAAACTAGTCATGTATAATAAAAATAAAACTCATTAAGTGGTTTATTACAGGTGTTTAATTTTGAAAAATAATCAACATGTCATTCTACAAAGTTAATGCCGAATCAATAAAAAAATTAAATTGTATTTAATTCAAACTAGAATCAGATTATAAGACACATATTATTGCATGAAATTAATGCTCATGATAATAATTATTGACAATCAATAAAAGTAAAGTCATTTTTAATTTAAGTTTTACTTAGTAAATACTATTTAGTGGTATTTGCTAAGTAAAACCAAAATTAAAAATGGATAGATTTTACCACAATGTAACTGCTGAATCAATCAATAAAAAAAGTAAAGTAACCTGAAAAAAGAATTCGACATTTACACCTATGCAATAATTTGCCTTAGATTTCATTACAATTAACAACAACAATAAACATTTTTTGTTGTCCATATGGCTTACTTTAAAAAATAAAGAGAACTTGTAAGTAAGCATCAGTATCAGCATCAGTACCTATATAATGCGGTTAATAACTTCCTGGTTTACACAAAATTCCCTTCACTAGCAATTACAAGACGATATAGGCAAAGACGTGCATTCCATGTTGGCAGAAAAGTAGTGTCTTCCCTACTAGCGTGCCATGCAGGAATACAACTCAGTTTTCTTTACTGTGTTCCATGTAGGAACATAACTCTATTATTCTAATTGCATGCCTATGAATTTAATACAGTTAAAAACTTTTAATTCTTCATTAAAGTGTTATTTAATTTAAGAATAAAAGATTCCTGTTTTGCTAAACACATAAAAAGATAATAAAAATAAATATTGCCATCTTATAATAATAAAACACTTTTCACTTACTGAGTTCAATGAAAGGAACGTGTATAAATGTGTGAAAAAAAAACTAAGACTGAAAACACCGTTTGGAATAAAGAGGAAGTGTTTTAACCCTAACACTATTTTAACAATGACAAGACTTTATTTAAAAACAGATCTAATGTATAAAGGGGGTTCTGTGTTTAAAATGCCTAATTCGTTTGACTCATATTTAGTTGTTTGCAAATTCTGGACTGTCCCAAAAAAGAAAAGGGGAAAAATTGAAAGTATATGAGATGGAGTTCTGTTGGAGAAGCTAGAATGATTTGGGTGGACAGAAGAAAATTGAATAATGAAGAAATTCTAAGAATGACGAATGAAGCACGAGATTTGTCATTATTGGAGATTATGGAAAACAGAATAAGGAATATTGTACGATAAATTTTGCCGCACGACTTCCCTACAACTAGCACAGTAGAGAAAGAAAAGAAAAATGAGAAAAATAGTGGAAATTCAAGAAAAAAGATACATCACAAATCTATTGCTGGTCAGAAAAAGGTTTAAGTCACTGCTCCGACAAGAGCTCACATGTAAGATTGACGACGACGTTGTTGATGCTCGTCGTCGCCGATTCTAGTTGCGGAACACTTCACAGTGCAAATACAGGGTATTGCTACGCGTTCCACAAACACTTGTGTCGGAAGAATGTGGTCGCGTAGGGGTAGTTCATATATTGACACGGCATTACACTTTACCCTGTCGCATCGGTTCCAGGTAATTTTGCCGGGTTATTACTTCTGTAATAGGTTCAGTACACACTGTGAGTTTATTGGTTACATTAGGTGACAAGACTGAGATGACCGAGTTTACCTCAGTAAACAAGAGTTTCGTACGTTTGTTGGGGTACTTACCTGATATTCTCTGAGATAAATAGGCTATAATAAATAAGCTATTCTTTATCACTTCGAAAATAACAATAAATCGATTTTCAAAATAATTATTTATTGTTTAATTTCGCTTTCAAACTGAAATATCAATTAACGGCCACAAACTCCTAAAGATTATGATGAACTTATGATGAGCGAGCAATGAAAATTGTGCAAATGTTTCAAACTTCTATTTTTCGAAAAAATAACGCGTTTGAAAGAAAATCCAGCTTTACTTTATTGTTTACTAAAATACGATATTGTGTTATAAAACACAAATAGATTCGTTTTTTGACACAACAGCAGTAACAAAAGAAACAAATCGACTTTTGATATAACATACGCGTATTTTAAAAATAACAAAATGGAATTATAGATTACTTAATCATAATTTAAAAAAGAATTATATGAAATCAACATTTTGATAACATTTCATTAAATGTTGAATTTTTTTATTATTAATGTGTTATCAAACGAACTATGTAAATGTATTATTTAATTAATTGATTCGGCAGTCATTTTGTAGTAAAATATATCCATTTTTAATTTTATTTTTACTAAGTAACTACTACCACTATTTCTTAAAGTGTTTCGATGCATTCCGCATCATTTTCAAATATCGAAATACGTAATACGGTGTTTGAAAATGATGCGGAATGCATCAAAAAACGTGTAACAGTAGATTTTAAGAAATATTGGCATCTACTAAGTAAAACTTAAATAAAAAATAAATTTAATATTTTCGCAGCATAGGGCTTGTTATAATCAAATCATATAATATTCATAAAACATATAAGTACGCTATCATTATGTCTTAAATGAGTTTTTGGTCATTTTTTTATTTGTTACAGTTAAAAAATAAGGTTTTAAAATAATAATTTATGAAAAACAAAACCTTCAAGGTGAGGTTATAAGCGCCGAGGGTAAGAAGTACCTTTTGTTGTAATTTTACCACAAAGCGTCTGTTATGCGCATTAATCATTTTGTGGTCAATGAAACCCTACCCAGCCTATTCTGTACCCTGGATCTTGTACCCGAAGGGATGAATTTTGCAATATCAATTTTATGGCGATTGTTTCACGTCTTCGGGAAAAACGAGTGACTGAAAATTAATTTGAATACAACCGAAGAAGGGATTCGACAGGAAACATGGGTCGAGTATACGAGAGTCAACTCAATGAAGTTGTCTTAAACGATTATTTTATTTTAATATCTTAATCATCATGTTATTGCACAAAGTAAATGACAAGTTAATAAATAATTTAAAAACATGCTTATCGAAAACATAAAATGCATACTCTAGATCTTACCTCGACCATGCGATTACAATGCAGGATTATAATATAATAGAATCTTTCTAACACAATATAAAGCTCGGTTTATTTCACGGACCAGATAGTCTACTTAACAAAAATTTAAGATGTCTGGATATTAGTAAGTTATAATTCAATTCATTTAAATACTAAACTTTCGTGGTGAAACTAGTTTTTATAATATAAAATAACCACTTTTGTTTTATTTGAACCGTGACCGATTTTTGTCATCACCGACACCATCAGACTAGTGAAACCCTATTATGTAAAATTGTTATAAACAATATCGTTATCGTTTTATTATAAAGAGTACACTAAGTTTCTAGAAATGGCAGTTGTCTTTTCCGGTGGTGACATTACTCACTTCAATTGTTCCAATGATTTCTTTAATGAAAAAACTTTGAACGAATATGAATTTCATCATTTTTCCGTCTCCTACATAAGACCATCACCAAAATTGTGTGACTGTTTTTTCTTGGAACAAATAAAAAATATGTTGAGGGAAAATTTGATTCGAGACTTAATAATTTATATACGTTTCCTGTTGACACAATAATATTTGATCCTACATACTTTCGGAAACAATAAAACTTTTAAATCGGAATCGTGTCAGAAACACGCATTTGGAGATAACAAAAGACAACAATACGTTTAATTTTAATGTTAGGTACGTTTCCATTTAATAATAAGGAGTTGATACACAAATCTTTGTCATCAAAGCTACCTTCTTTCTAATTGAAAAACGTTTGGGATTTTATTTTGCATTGTTGATTGTGATTAATAAATTATAAATATTACAATTATAAATATGTACAGTGCTATTTGAAATAAAATTTGAATGATTGGCGAAAATTTATCAAATTATGTTAGATATCTCAGTGGAAACGAAGCGATTTTGTTAGAATGAAATATGCAACTTTTGGCAATATCATCTTTTTGTGAAACATTTCATGTTTTGTCTATGATGATGTTTATAAACTATATACCAACAATTTACTATTTTACTATTTAAGAACCATTTATGAACCACTTAGAAAGTCACCCCTGAAGGATTTTTTAAATGTAAATAGCTGAAACCTTTTTCATATAATCAAACCAATCTAAAAAATCTTTTTAGAAAAGCCCAGAAGTAAAGAAAACCGATTAATTTGAATTTTAATACCATTTCATTTCAAAATGTTTTTTTAAAAATTTTTTAAAAAATATTTTAAGAAGTGCTTGTAATGTAATGTTTCTGAAAATGAAATAAAAATATCAATTTGTCTTCAGTTTGAAGTGTATTAGAATTTTAATAGCGGGTTTAGAAACTCACTTTTGGCTGTCGGTTCATTTTACGTTTCATTGTGATCAAAACGTTTTTTTGTTTGCCTCCGTAGTAAAATGGCTAGTCTGTTTGACTACCAAGCCGGACGTCCCGGGTTCGATCAGTGTTTTTTCACAAGATGACTAACTAACTAACCGTTACGCTGTTTCTTCGCGGGGGTAGGCAGAAATAATAGAACGCCACACTAATCTGTCTTTGCGCACAATCTTCGCCTTCACAGAAAAGCTTTAGGTTGGTTTATACAACTTTTTTCGTCATAATTTTTATGTTAAAAGATGAGGAATAGATGAAGATCTAATAATTTTTCCCATTTATAACTGTATGTAGGTTTTGGTTGAATTTCTAATTATTTAGCTCTAAAAATAATTAAAAAATTAATTAATCGCTTAGAAAAAGTTTTTCAGGATTTCATCGACAAAATAATATATTTAACTAAAAATACGTTTTCATATGTACAGCTGCGTTCAAATGTTATTTTTCTCCATTGTTGATTAAAAACTAGCTTACTTTGGAATTAAGTCCCATGTGTGTATCCGCTTAAAAATGGACAAGTATGTTGTTCGTTTAAAAGAATATTTAATTTGAGCTTAGACTCGACGTAGACGCAATGCCGACGCGACGCGCAACTTGGCGAAAGGCGCTATAATACCATTAGTGCGATTATGCGACCTAAAGGCGACGCTTGTTAATTGAATTCAGAACTTGTTTAAATATTAATGCTCGTATTTATCATTCTAAATACATGTTCAATGAGCTTTATATTTTACTTACTTAACGTAGAGAGATAGAGAGATATTGTTTATACAAAACGCCTTTCTGTTACTCCTACGTAGAGTGAAATTATCACTAAAATTGGCAAATATTAAACGGATTTACGACTTCACAGAGTAAATAGTATGAGTTGATTTTTTTTTCTTCTTTTCACCCATACACAATGTTTAATAGGACATCGCATCGATTTTATAACGTGATATTCCCGCGCTCCAGATTTATCGATCTGGAAGTGAAATATATATGAACGACGAATATATTTACTGAACGTTACGTTGACGTTAGTGAAGGACCTAAGAGTGATGGATATTAAAAAAGTTTTATGGACACTGCGATTTAATCAGATGATTTTGATTTTGCATAAAAATTATATTCCGAAACAATTCAACAGAAGGGAAACATCACGTTTGTGGATTATTCACATGAACAAAGAGAAAAACATTTTTAGTTTAATCTAACGTAGCATTTACCATTATACGGAGACAAAAAATAATTAAAGAAGTGTATATTACTATTTTTTCACAATGTAAATTTGATTAAAATACTTAAAATTATTTTTTTATTTTTTATTTATAGTACATTATTTTTTGTTAAATTGTATAAAATATGATAAATGTATGTATGCCAAATGAATCGTAACAGCTTTTAAAATTTATTTGACGGTGTAGAATGAAATAAATAAATAAATAACAAAAGAAATATATAACGGATTTTCTTGAAGGCGCTAGGTAGTACGAGTACGGGTAAGCAACCTGAGTGCCCTACCCATTGCTTGTCCTACCTTCTTTTCTATATATACATTTTTATTCTTTATTTTCAAAAGCTGATGTATTGTTTACCCTAATTCCTTTACCTGTCATATTTGTTTCCCATAAAACATATTTCATTCTGATATCCTATAAAATACTGACCACACCTTGTCATCATGTAGTCTGATGCGGTGCCCTATACACCACTTGGGTGCGAAAAGGGGATAAGGAAGAAGTATTGGATTCAGCATTAAAATAATGCAAGGATTTCTTCAACCAACTAAAAACCTTATTTTCATGTAGATAAATAGCAAATTATTAACAATCAAATAATTACAAATTATATATTCAGGTGTTGCGTAGATTGTTTGAAAATAGTGTTGTTAATCCGTTTAATGAAACATTCGAAGTTTTCCATAAAAAAACATTAAAAATGTAGTTTAATATTTTTACTGACGTATGAATTATTTTTGTTTCAGATGCGGAATATCTAAGAAGAAGATAAATTATTTTTATCATTATTCAAACTAAAACAAAAGACTTCTTCCAAAGACAACACAAATAAGAAAAGAATGGAAAAATAAGAAGATTGGAAACAAGAAATCTTCTTAAAACAATAAATAAAGCCCCGTTTTTAAAACTTCTCCGAAATTTGTAGTCGGCTTTGGTAAGCAAATGGAACAATAATATATTTTGAACTTTATAAAAGTATAATAACCTAACAACTCAAAATATACTATTTGTTTTTATTATTGTGTTTGTCGGTTTTAGTTATTTCAATCTTCAACATAAATTTTACGTTAAATTTTATAAAATATCATTTAGTAATACGTGAAACCTAATAAATATTCTACTCTCATCTGAAATAAAGTTCAAAGTTGTTAGTAAACTAAACATATACAATATAAATTGAAATTCAATGGAAGTCATTTACAACAAATGACAACTGGCTTGTTAAATACAAATAAGGACACTTATATTAGTTCAATGGATCATTTTAATAAAAAAAGATTATACACAAGTGTATTCGCAAAAGTGGATGTGATGTGATTACATTTAAGCTTTAGAAGTTGAATAGACAATTAAGAGAAGATGTCTTGTGTTGTCGAGGACGAAAGTGGTGCTTTGCCTAGGACACACAGAGATGGAATGCTGGCGAGGGGACGCAGAGCGTGTTCAGAACAAGGACCATATCCTGGTTCTCCACAGAGTGAGTATTTTTATTATTCATTCATTCATTCAAACTCTTATCAGTACCTCAATTGTGCATAGGGCACTGCATCATGTAAACGCAGTGTTATCTTGATCGTTAAGACATGAAAGAAAGGTGATCAGCCCTCCGCTTCAGGCCAGTCCAGGGTAATATTGAATAAATATTAGAGTTTATTCAATCAATATTAAATAAAATCACCCATATTTATTTTGACTACCCTGGGAATCGAACCCGGGACCTTCACAGCACGGTAGCCAAACGCGCTGACCACTGCTCTACGGAGGCGGACAATTTTCATTTTACTAAATTGTTATTGAATAAATATTTATAGAATTATATATATACACATATACATATATATATATATACACACATATATATATATATATATATATATATATATATATATATATATATATATATATATATATATATATGTATATATATACATATATATATAAATATATATATATATATATATATATATATATATATATATATATATATATATATATATATATATATATATATATATATATATATATATATATACATATACATATATATATATATATATATATATATATATATATATATATATATATATATATATATATATATATAAATATATATATATATATATATATATATATATATATATATATATATATATATATATATATATATATATATATATATATATATATATATATATAAATATATAAATATATATATATATATATATATATATATATATATATATATATATATATATATATATATATATACATATATATATATATATAAATATTTATATATATATATATATGTATATATATATACATATATATATATATATATATATGTATATATATATATATATATATATATATATATATATATATATATATATATATATATATATATATATATATATATAATATATATATATATATATATATATATATATATATATATATATATATATATATATATATATATATATATATATATATATATATATATATATATATATATTATATATTTATATATATATAAATATATATGTTTATCATATAACATATATTTCATATAAAAATTCAACACATATTTTTGGAAAAAGGTTGGAAATAGTAGGGTGAGATATGAAAGGGCAGGATAGTGGAGGAGTTTCAAATTCAAATCTGTCAAAATATGCATTGATGTTGAAAATTAAATTATAACTATGGTAATAGAAATTAAAATGTACGTAAATATTAAAACTTCATTTAGGTGAGTAGATTAAAAAATATATATATTTTGCTGTCACAGCTGGATTAATGTCACTATGATTTCATCCTTAAACTGAAATATAATGAAAACAAAATAATCCAAATCAATCAGCTGAAATTAAATACGTTTAAAAAAACGTGCCGATGAATGAGAAACCTTCATTATACTTATTAACATAAGATTAACATGTCAAACGGAAAAAAATTGTTGAGTGTGCCGTTATTCTGAGGTAGACTGGAAAATATGTCAATTTTTCTGATCCAGATCATTAATTACACAAAGGCAAAGTGATTAGTTCGGTGTATGAAGTACCAATTTAGGGTGATATTAAAACAATATTAGACTGAAAAATTACTTGTGCGAGTATATATCCTGACCTCCTTCTTCCTCTAATCGAACGGGATGTTCTTGTATGGTAGCCAAGTGAATTAATCTCAAACTATTGAAGAAAACTATGCAATAAAAATTTACACTTTGAAATCATTTTTTTGGAGTCAGTAAGTAAGTTTTATACTGGCATTTCTAATTGAAACTTGTTTTATATATAAAAGTATATTGCTACGCTGTAAAATTATTTTCTTTTTCGTTTGACCAGAAACAGGGTTTTGTTGTTACTCACATCATCAATCTGGTTGAAGGCTAGACAAATTAAATTAAACTTTAAATTTAAATTCAATATAAATTTATACAAAATCACAAAGTGAACGATGAATGATAAAAAAGAGTGTTTTACAAAATCCTACTTGAAACCCTTACCATATGTAATATGGATTTACTTTTATGATACACTACTTACATAATTTCATTAACTTTGCGTTCGTTTTGCGAATCAAGTCATGTGTGTATATAATACTAAACTTTGTGTAGTCTCCCACCAGTCTGATGATTTCAGTAACAACGAAACCCGGTCACTGGTTAAATAAAATAAAAGTGGAGAAAACTTCATACAATTTTGTAGTGCTATTATATGAAATATATTAAAACTATTTTTGAGACTTAAAAGGGTATCATTAAATTTGTTCATAAATCAAACCAACGTATCGTGTAGCAATTTTTTATCTTCAACGAAAAAATCCACGCAGCCGGGAATAACTGTCAGTAGAGTCCATTATTAACACGAATATTTATGTAACTCGTACGAGCTTTAATAGGTACTCGATAAATTTTCCGCAACTCAACAGTTTCAACCATTATCATCTATTTTATTATTTGCGGAAATCAATCACACTAAGTGCATACATAGAAAACGATTTCGTAATACGTGCGATTACCTGGAAATATTTTTCTTCACTCTTTAATTTTTCATTAATCTTATAAAATTATGTATGCCCATGCCAGGAGCAAACCGTACGAAAGAAGTGAATTACACAGAACTTTCTAATTTCATTATAAATTTTTTAACTAAATTACATTCATCACGTGCACACTTGAAGTCAAACGTATTCAAAACTGGATTACTACATAATTAAAAAAAAAACGTTACAACAATGGATACAGGGCTCATGAAGTTACTTTGACACTGTAGCGCAAGTGGTATTTTTGCCTCAGTACACATACCATACTGGGATGGGCTAATAAGACATAGAGTTGTAGGTTTCCGGGAGAGGCTGATGAAGAGCTCCGTATGGTGTAAGAGATCAAGCAGATATTAATTTCATTTAGTTTTAAGCAGCTTATAATTATTAGCCATCGATCGGGTTTCGCCTTCACTGATATCGTTAGAACCACTACTGGGCATGAAAAACACTTAAAATACGCGTAGATACAATAAATAACCAGTACTAATGGGTGCTGCTGGTTTATTGTGCCAACGTTATTCCCACAAACTTTGGGCCTCTCTAGAAAAATATACTGCTTTGAGAAAAACGTAGGCGGTGATACGGTTTGTTTTTATAAGTTTTTTTTAAAAGAACTGAGTTTTAACACAAACACAGTAAGCATAAGTCCTATAAATATATATATATATATATATATATATATATATATATATATATATATATATATATATAATATATAAATATATATATATATATATATATATATATATATATATATATATATATATATATACATATATATATATATATATATATATATATATATATATATATATATATATATATATATATATATATATACATATATATATATATATATATATATATATATATATATATATATATATATATATATATATATATATATATATATATATATATATATATAAATATATATATAAATATATTTATATATACATATATATATATATACATAATATATATATATATATATATATATATATATATATATATATATATATATATATATATAAATATATATATATATATATATAAATATAAATATATATATATATATATATATATATATATATATATATATATATATATATATATATATATATATATATATATATATATATATATATATATAAATATATATATATATATATATATATATATATATATATATATATATATATATATAAATATATACATATATATTTTTATATATATATATATATATATATATATATATATATATATATATATATATATATATATATATATATATATATATATATATATATATATATATATATATATATATATATATATATATATATATATATATATATATATATATATATATATATATATATATATATATATATATATATATATATATATATATATATATATATATATATATATATATATATGTATATATATATATATTCATTTGATAAAATCGCATAAATAAAAACATCAACTCACATCGTCTTTTTCTCACCCTTATAGGCAGCTAACGGTACATTGGGCGTCACATTCAACGACACAGTGTTATCTTGACCATTGAATAAGTGATTTAAAGGTAATCAGTTCAGAGCTTTGCGTAAATCTCTTAATTTAAACAAACATTTACAGTGAATAATTTGTATTAAAAAACTTTACCCTCCCCCCTCTTCGGAATCGAATTTTTTCTATTAGCTGTGTACGCACGTGAATTAGAGCTTTTGTTTAAAAACCTTTTGTTGTAGGCAACTTAGCATTCTTCTCCAAAAACTTAACTAAGATATCATTCGTAGATAATAATATGCTCTCATCATAATATTATAATGTGTTGTTGGGATATGACAAAAAACAAATCCATCAAAAGCTTTCAGAGTAATATGATATAACATACATATAATATCACATTCGTTCATTTGATTGAGATGGCAAACTTCGAATTAGTTCGAGATACGAAGAGAAATTTCTAGGAGTTAATACTAAATTAGAATTGTTTTACTTTTCTTAACATATAATATTTCTTAATTAATATTAATGCTTTATTTACTTAAATTTTATAATTTAATTTTAAATACTCAGCATAACATTGTTTTGACTCAGACTGCTTAAATGGAAAAGAAATGAAATAGATAACACGTATTCGAATGCAACATCGTGTCATTATTTCAAAGCTGTCAGTGAATAAATGAAGGAGATTTAAGGTTTTAAATAGACGAATATTTATATGTTCATTTATGAAGATTATCATTATTTTTACGCGTCACAATTACCCTTCACGGTTTGCAAGCTAGGTACGTATCTACCATTCCCTATATCCCTCAGGCGAGCGATTAATGAAATATGAATATCTAAGAAATTACTGAAACATTACTTTTTGGCGTAATGTAACAGCATAAATTCTTTAGTATCCTAACCATACGATTTTAGTATTTAATTCTACTGTTTTATTTATCTACATATGAAATAAATTTAAAACACTTGCATTGTTCCTACGTGGTTGCAACTCATCGATTTCTCGTTTTTATATTAAAAGATTTAGCACAAAAAATATACAAACCCAAATACCAACTAATCAAATAAATATATAAATATTTTAAACAGGATAACAAGAAAGTTGTCTGTATATTCGCAGTAGTTACCGAGGTAATAATTATTAATTAATTGATTGATTTATAATTTAATATTTAAAAAAAAATAATACAACTTTGTTTAAACCACTTTTTTATTAATACACTTCATATTTTTTAACTTATATTTTTTAATAATATTTTCATATGTTTTTGGTAATGGAAGGATAATTTACTTTGAGTATTTCAATGATTTAGAACTTAATTTAGATTGCATAAACCCTGATGATGACAAGGGTCTTGTCGAAACTGGTTGGATAAAGTGTATCAATAAAAAAGGAGTTAAAACAAAGTGCACAAAGTGTAGTTATAAAATGTGCCACAAACTATCTGCGAAAAACATTCAAGAAAAGAAAACAATTTAATATTTTCTATGTACTTGAGGTACATATGTTCATATAACCTCCTTGTAACACGTATCTACTCGTTTAGCACATTAAACCGTTTTTCAAATGTTTAATTGTAAAAATATTTTATGTTTTCATGTATATATCAAATATCAATTACTACAAGGGACTACTACTTACACAAGTTTCAAAAGTACGGATGTGCCAACTCGAGTATTTTAGACTTTGTTGCTATTGTAATTAAAAAAAATCACTCTACCATTTCAATATGTTAAACAACAGTTATATCTTTTCCTCGAGCTGCTACACTTATGTCTGAAAAAAAATCCAATTCTAGAACTATACATGTGGAGTGCAGGACTTTGCCGTCTCTCTTTTAACAAGATTTGCTTTCATATAATTGACGAAAAAGCTAATAACGCGTCTTTCTAATTGTGGATTGAATTATTTTTCTTCTTTTAACTCTTATCCGCACCCAATGGTGCATAGGGCACTGCGTCGTATTGATGCAGTGTTATCTTGATCGCTACTTACATGATGGCAAGATGATCACTTCAGACCAGTCCAGGACAATATTAAATAAATATAATAAATATATATGAGAGTGTAAAATCACTAATATTTATTTTCATTCCACCCCTTGGGAATCAAACCCGGGACCTCCAGTACGGTAGCTAAACACACTACCAATTACACTGCGAAGGCGTACGAACGGTGGGTATATACCGTTGGGGAAGAATGATAATTTAAAAAAAATGTCTCGAATAACTTTTGTATTTTGCACCTGTGAAACTCCATCCGAAGCCCATTTTTTTAATTTCAGGTTTTATGTGGATTTGAAAGTAACTAATTCATGTGTTGTGTTACAGCAGATCCGTCAAATCTTCACTTGTGGGCCGCCCAGAGCAAACGGGGCAGTTGGGGCAAGAAGCGCACTTCGGCCCCCCAAATGGGGCAGGGTGGAGCACCCGGAGGGAGGAAGGCCGTCATCCTGCGCTCCAGGAGGAGCTGGCCGGTGGCGCCTCTGCAATGTCGAAGGTAACATATCTGTTACATTTAACATTTTGAGTGTATTTGAACACACTTGTTCACAAATCTCGATTATCTCCGCTTATTGGGCGATTTTTTTTAAATTACCTAATGTCCAAGTGACTCTGAAATCTAGCTACAGCTTATGCAACACCGCTTATCATGACTTTACTCAGGCTTCAATTTTTTAAGTTTCATAGCCTATACCTACTCGTGAGTGGATTTAATCTCTATGTTTAAAGTTACTATAATTTTATGTAATTCATTAGTGAAACTTCTAGGTAAAAACACTCGAAACCACACTACTCCAATTCTCGGAAGTTCAATATATATGATCCAATATTGAAACCTTGTGCTTGAATCACTAGTATTTCTCTAGGGACATCTATTGGTGAGATGAAAGAAGCTTTTTTATCTAGCAGAAACTCTTATATTTGTATGTGAGCTCCGAATCCTGGATTATGATTATATACACGAGAAACGCCAGAAAATATCCTTTCCCATTTCTTATATTAGCTTATAATTTGACCAGATAATTTATTCACAATATTTTGAGTGTGACCAAATACTTGTTCACAAATCTCGAGTATCTCCGCTTAGGAGTCATTTTATATATTTTTGACATCTCAACATAGAATAAAGAAGAATATGGAAGTCCGGGCACTTACAGGGTTCACGACCGTCATAGGCTGGATTAAAAGATCATTTTACACACTGTATCTTTCACCGATTCTACCCATGATTGAAAACTACCTTACTCAATTTTTGGAACCCTTAGATACATATAGAAAGAGTCTTTGCATTATAAAAGCTTTCCCTATTCCAACATAAGTATCGGTAGTGAACTCACGTGAACTGTCAATATATCTAGGGGTTCCGAAAATTGAAAAGTGTGGTTGTCAATGATGGATAGAATTAGACGGTCGTAATCCCTATAAATGCCCAGACTTCCATATTCTTCTTCATATATTTTGAGATGTTATTTTTTTATAACTGTTACATGCTAAAAAAAAACTTTTTTTCCATTTATATTTAAAAAAAACAGTATCTGCTAGTGATATACCCATATTTGGCTAAAAAAGTAATACTTACTCCAAAGTCCAAACAGCTGTTTTTAGTAATTCATTTTAAGAATTATTAATGTTGTATGTTAATTTTAATCTCGTCGTGAACGTGAGTCAGGGGTTCGATTCACACGTTATTACACCTTTATTCTTATTTTTTGATGAGAACAATTCGGCCATAAAATATTTATTATGAATCAAAGATATTTTATAGTATTTATAAATTTATGTTTTCTGTAATATAACAATGGTATAACTTTATCAATTATAATTTTCCATGGATGCAATGACGTGCATCAACCTTTCTAGTTCTCACCCTTTTGTTTCGCTGCCTTTGACATTTTTACGTATTTACAGGATCACCCTCTTTACAATATGATGTTGGTAAATAATCTATGAAAATATTTTACTAAAACTTTTTATATCGCAAAATTGATTTAACTCATTGACTTATTTCTCAAGGTGTTTGTGCAAATCGTATTATAAATCCATTTAACTTTGATCAATCTTTCGGATAGATTTACGACAACAAGTTTGTCGTTTAGGCGAGAAAAAAACATTTTCAGAAAGCGTGTTAGTAGCAAATAACATTAGTCTCTTTAAGATTTCCATTACAATGATATTTTCTCAAGTTTATGATTAATAATGCGGCATTTCAAAACTCTGGAAAAAGATGTTTTTATTTTGTCACACGTAAAGCTGTTAAATGCGAATATTTATTTTGTATATTTAACAAGAAATGATAGAACCACTTTATTTTTTTGATATTGAATATATTGGACAGTTTGAAACGAGTATAATCATTTTGTTTTGTCATCTTTAATGTTGTTTGTCATATAACTTAAAATAATGACAATGCTTACTTTCTTCATACCTACCATTTGGTCGAAACTATTAGTATATAATTAATTTCTAAACACACGTTATAATGTGATAGATAGATTGGTATTTTGTTATCTTGAAATACGTTTGCTTATCCGAATGTTTTTACTCTCTTCTGAATGTAACCTCATGGAGTAAGATGGAATTAGAATCAAGGTGACGAGACAAAATACAAGAGTATGGTTAAATAAAAATATTCAAAACCTCCAGCACGTGTATATTATACACGTGCTGGAGGTTTTGAAGAAAATTCAAAAGGTTTGCAAATTTGTTCAACCCTTGACAAAATATAAGGGTTTTTATACGATTACTCAGCATCTTTTGCCAGTCAATTTTTTTCCTCCATTATTTTGAGCGGAAAATTTATATTTGACTTTACAATATTAACTGATTCTAATTATTTTTTCTGAAAAAAGTATCATCATCAAAACCTTTATTTTTTTAATTTTTTTAATAACTTTATATAATAATAGTATATTATTAAAAAAGTGCAGATAAAAACATTATATGTATTATAACAAATGTAAAAACTGTAAAATTCATATGTGTTTTTCGAAATAGTAAGTCCATAATATCAAATATTTATAAAAATTCAAATTCCAGTAAAACCAAAGAATTTTCCTCATTCTTTTTATAATTTAATATCAGAGTCCAACTTAAACAACTTACTGCTGATAGTATATAACAAACTTTTTAAAACTATTTATTGTATAATCTTTGTTAATACCTGAAATTTTGTAATTTAAAAAAAAATCTTAATCCCTTAACAAAAATTGTTGACAAATAACGATAAATCATTTTTCTTATTTGTGTGTAAACCATGAACATTCTACTTATGTTCCAATATGCTATTCATTTTAAAATTAAAAACAAGTCAATGGTATTGAAATAACAGAATCTTGGTTTATTGACAGTTTTTCTGCTTAATTTTTACATAAACACCTCCATATTTTCAGTAGTTTGATAATATCATTGCATGGCCAAACCTTACAAAAAAATTGATTAAATTTTTCTTTAATCCAGTTGATAAGATTTCTTTTTTTTTTAATAAAAAAAATATTCCGTGTTTATGTAAACCAAATATAGTTTTTCGGAATTCATTTGAAAACAAAAACATAAATGTGTTATATTTTAATACGCTGAATTGTTTTAAAAAATTTGTTTCATGAGCCTAAAGGGCTTTCACTGAACACAATGGTGAAAATATATACGTAAGATACAAAAACAAGTACAATTATAAATGTATAAGCTACAAGGATTGAAATTTTAATATACATAGAGGAAAAATTTTAAAAAAGAATATGGAATTCTTAGTATTTTGGTACAAATAATTGAGCACACGAAAGTTAATAACATAGAAAATTGTTAATAAATATGTGTGTGCATCTTTTTTTATTAAAAAATGAATACAAAATACACACATGAAATGAGTTTTTTTTAGCAAATTGTTTTTTAATTCACTGTCATCAGCAGAACGAAAACAAAATAAAGTTTTAAATGAACATAAAGCTAAGGATTTAAGTGGTTATAATCCTATAGGAAACGTAAATCATTTAACACATTTATATTTTTAAGCGTTTTCAAAATTACACAATCTTGCAAAAAAGTTTTTTTCCTTTTTATAACATTCAGAACTGAGCAGTTTTAGTTTAGTCTAAAATTATTTGGTAATCAAAGTACTTAATTAAAAAGTTTTTTTGGGTTCTTGGAACAATATATATATATATATATATATATATAAATATATATATAAATATATATATATATATATATATATATATATATATATATATATATATATATATATATATATATATATATATATATATATATATATATATATATATATATATATATATATATATATATATATATATATATATATATATATATATATATATATATATTTATATTTAAATTGATTATTTTAAGATTATTAATTATTATTATTATTATTATTAAACCACATATGTGTATTATAAATATTTTTTAAACATTTAAAAAAGAATATCAACAATATTTTGAGTAGGAAGGGCTCTATAGTGCACGCTTTTTGGATTTGTGGCTATACAAACTTATATAAATAAAAGTATGATTTTTATTTTTATTTAATTCTAGGGGTAAATATTTATTAAAATTCTAGTATTGTCCAGTCTTCCTTGATGAACTTTTTATTTGACTTTAAGCAACCGTGATTTTACCAGCTCTTAAACGTAGTGTTTTGGTTTATTTTAAAAGAATGTTTAGATTCCTTCTTTCAGCAACTAGGGCCTTCATGATATAGCCTACAGTGCTTCCCATCTGTTTTCGTTGTAATTGCAGGTATCTAATTTTTTTTAATTTAAAATAAGGAAAGATAAACAATTAAATAAATAAATGTAAAGCGCAGATCTAAAAATATTGCACAGTTTACATGAATGCACGTTCGCTCTTCCAAATTCAAGTTGAGATCATATTCATACATCAAGTGGAAATCATACGTTAGTTACCATCTATTGTAGTTTATGATTGGAGAACATGTTTTCGAATACAGTCACATTACGTACTTTATATTGGAGCAACAGGGAGATGTTTTATAAATTATACAAAATTATGTAAAGTCTGCAAATACCTTATTAATAAACAGTAATTATTTGAATTAATTATTCAATAATCCTAGATCATTGTATAATATTATTTTACAAACTCTCCTTAGGACTATTAAAATTTTATGGGGCTAAGTATCTATTGTCCCACCCTGTCATATGTCCATATCTTTGTAAGTACACAAATACTGGAAAGCCTCCTAGGGATTGTTATCAAGATATGTATTACAATAGATATTTCAAAAACACTCAGCAATTTATGGAAAGGGAATATGAAAGTCTTCGTGCATTAACAGGGCTTACGAGCTGTCATAGAATGACATACATGATCACTTCGTATACTTCAGAAACTTTTCCATTTTATTCATGTTTCGTTGTTTCGCTTTGAGCCAACATCTATAAAGTATTTCATTAGGAAAATAATAATCTAAATTACAGAAATAAATAAAACTTCTCACAATAACTTACAATAATCTTTTTGAGATCGGAATACTCGTAGATAAATTATTTATACTTAGTTATCTTAAAACAACAGTAATATACATGTTTATTTTTTTAAAAGAAAAAAGAAGTTTTTTCTTTAATTTTTTTGACTCCTATTTCTACTCTAATCCTTGAGCACTGCATTAAATCAACACAATATATTCAATTACTCAGACTTAACAATTAATCAGTAACAGGTGTATTGATCAGTCATGCGCTCCAGATTCTTGGATTAAGAAGTGGATTTATTATATTTGAAGGTATCCAGATAAAGAAACACATCAGGGGAAGCATATCACTGTTTTTTGAGAAATGAATGCAGAAAGAAAAATATGTAGGAAAAGGGAAAAAAGATAAGAATAAAGAATAAAATTGAGGTGATGGGGGACTAAAAACTCTATTTAAGAGTCCACAGGACAAAAGGCCACAGTTCGAGATGAAATTATGAATAAATATGGGTTTAATCATACAAACCATTATAAATATTACTTTTAAGTATGCATATATTTTATTTAGATATTTTTTTTGCACCAACAAGACACTTGATACCTTAAAAATTCCTTTATTGGCATCACCAACTTTCCCATGTCCCTTTTGATTGATTTATCTTTCAATACCCTTCAGTCTTTGGAGATTGTCCGAGCTTAATAAAGTAAACGGACTAAACAATGGACTAAGAAACATATCACCTCATAATTAAATTACGTGATTTAATAAAGAAAACAACGTTTTTAATGTTTATTATTTTAGTAGTTATTTGTATTATAATTGCCTTTTCCAAGAACATCTCAGGTGATAAACCTGTAAAAAAATCACATTGAATATAAAATCTTATTTAACATTGTACAAAGACAGGTAACATTTTACAATTATGGAAAGCTAAGAATTTTCGTACTGCTTTTCAAAAATCGTTTTATATAGCTGTTAGCCTTTACTTTTGGTAATATATTTAACTTTTCTACTATTGATCTATTAGTTCACATCACTATTTTAGTATATGTATAATTTTAAAACGCCTCTAATATTTTTTGAAAATAAAACGTCACTAGGTTTATTTTACCTTTTTGCGTTTATATTGTATGATGACGCACTTTCCAGAGATTTGTGGATACTTAAAAACCAGTCGTTTAAATTTAATGATTGCCTCTTGAATTTCCTAAAAGGTTAAACTCCAAAAATAAACGTGTGTATTGTAAATTAACATTGTAATATTATTAGAATATTTGAATAATTATCCGTGTTCTGTATGAACTTTAACCTACCTAAAAATCGTAGTTTTTAGATTTTAGTTATTATTTTCGGGAGAAAAAAAAATGTTGTACCAAAAGTAGGGGAATATAAATTACACATGATTGAAGCTTTATTGGGGAACTGAGATTTTTTTTTCATATCCAGTCGCCGCTCTCTACCAGAATGTTTCTCATTTCTCATTTTTCACACATTCTCACTAACGTACTTTCGTTTTATTACTCTCTTACGCCCATATCTTTTACCTAACATATTTAGTAAAAATTATGATCTGAAGTGGTAATTACAATTTAATAATAAACAAGATATAAAAGACAACAGAAAGAAAAAAACAAATATTATCTTTAAATATTGCATTTGCTTAGCATACGAGTACATGTACATGCAAGAATTGTACTTCATACTTATTATATAATACATTACGATTATTTTAATTTCTTCTTCGAAAGGGGTGATGGTTCCTTTCATGACTAAACTTATGTTTCTGGGATAATGTGTTGACTGCCTGAATCTCATTTGAAAGAAATTAGTTTGCATGATTTTGATTGAATTTAATATTTCACAACCCTGGTCATTAAACAAATAAAACAGCGTTGTATTGATCCATCGCACCCCGTTGTTATCCTTCGGATCCCCGTTGCTCTATTAAACCCATATTATGTTCTTCTACACTGGCTGTTAGCAGTGTGATATTAAAGTTTCATATATATATAAATATATATATATATATATATATATATATATATATATATATATATGTATATATATATATATATATATATATATATATATATATATATATATATATTTATATATATATATATATATTTATAAATATATATAAATATATATATATATATATATATATATATATATATATATATATATATATATATATATATATATATATATATATATATATATATATATATATATATATATACATATATATAAATATATATATATATATATATATATATATATATATATATATATATATATATATATATATATATATATATATATATATATATATACATATATATATATATATATATATTTATATATTATATATATATATATATATATATATATATATATATATATATATATATATATATATATATATATATATATATATATATATATATATATATTTATATATTTATATATATATATATATATATATATATATATATATATATATATATATATATATATATATATATATATATATATATATATATATATATATATATAAATATTATACATAGATTCACAGTGAAAGTAACAAAGGTATTGTACAAACACGTTTATTGTGATCTGTGGAATGTTATCAGAATGTGTTTTATTCGTATACCTGAATAGGTATACGAATAATACACATTCTGAATTTATATGCAGAATTTAAATGTACCATTAAAACGCATAGAATCGTGATAAATGTCTTTTTTCGTTTATCATATTCTAGGGTGTGAGGCTAACGTTTAATAAAATCTTTTGTTGGAGTAATCCCTCAGAAGATGAAATTTGTTATGATTGATGACGTCAAGGCTTCACAATACTTAGATTCCAACAATTGAAGAACCCAAATAAAAATGTCTCGTAATACAGAAATAGAAATATACAAAGGCGGCAAAATGGTTTCAAGTAATTGGCGAGTATAAATGCCAACATTTTTTTCAGGTTTAAGGTAGATTTTTGTACAAATATTTTCTGTTGCAGAAATCACTACGCAACATATTGAAAATTCCAAAAAATATTTTTTTTGATCATAATACCAACAAAAAAAACTTGTTAATGTGTAAAGTAAGTCAGTTAACTGGTTGCGCGATTTTAATTGAAAATAGATTAATAATTTTAAAATCTTATTTGATATTGATTGAAAATATGACAATACATATGTTTCTTGGAATATTATAGACATCAAATGAAAACGTCTAGCAAATGATTTAAATTACAAAAAAAACATGAACGAATGGTAACAGCATTTGAATAACTTAATGAGTGATAAATTTTCTAATGAAATATACAATAACAAAAACAACTAAGAATGTCAAATGTTTCAAACCTTTTTAAAATGATCTCAGTTTTTATCTTGATAAAAACTCTATCTAAAAATGTACATATATATAATTTATTCACAGGTAAGTCTTAAAAACCTGAACTTGGACAAAGAGTGGTGAAAATTGCTGAACATCTATTAATTTCAAGAAAAAAATAAGTCTCAGTGATGAATTGAAGAGAAAATTTAATGCAGGTAAGTGAACAAGTATTAATTTTTAAAATTAAATAAATTATTAAAAAAGACATATCTCTTTGAAACGACATTTTTTACATTCTTAAAAAAGTTTTAAAACCAAAAACGAGTAAAGGTAAAATATTGAAATTGCATTTTTTGTTTCAATGTTATATTTTCTGAAATGTTCATTTTTTCAATTTGGAGATAGTGTAAAGTCGAAGAGAATTTTTTGAGTAATTAAAAAATTATTTTAAGTTTCATTAATTGGTACGGCAGTCACATTGTAGTAATATTTTTTTACAATTTAATGTATAGTATTTAAATTATTCTTTATTTCTACCACTATTTATTTATTAATATTATGTGATACGCATTTCAATGTATTGCATATCACTATCGAACATTTGTGAAATTACACAATTTACACAAACTGGAGTGTTGTGTTCTTGAATGACTCTGAAAAGAAATAAGAAAGAAGTCTCCGTTGTAAGTTTTCTCAATTTCATCAATCAATGTGTGATATGACTGGCACTCTCCGATTTTTAAAAGAAAGTGGCATTTATAATGTTACACATAAATAAA
The DNA here is from genome assembly GCF_059751285.1 of Brachycentrus maculatus. NCBI lineage: Eukaryota > Metazoa > Arthropoda > Insecta > Trichoptera > Brachycentridae > Brachycentrus > Brachycentrus maculatus. The sequence continues at coordinate 56,160 of NW_028281177.1, read as the reverse complement.
CAATTAATTATTTTTATTTGCTAGGATGATAAATATTAATTAATTGAGGGCTTGTTATATGACATGGTAAGATATTAATATATATATATATATATATATATATATATATATATATATATATATATATATATATATATATATATATATATATATATATATATATATATATATATATATATATATATATATATATATATATATATATATATATATATATATATATATATATATATATATATATATATATATATATATATATATATATATATATATATATATATATATATTACTGAAATTATTATTTTATTATATTGTATAATAGTGAATGCCTATCTCAAAATCATTCAACATGTATGTTTTAATACGCACGTAGCTTATAATTTTTCTCGTTTGTGGTCTCTACTCCATAATATTCGCCCTTTATGACGCCATCCGTTCCTTTGAAAAATACTTTTTAATTTTTAAAACCCCTTTTAGGGTCTAGGTTGTTACTTCCTTTTTTGATTGAATACTAAACGAATTTTGAGTAGGCGGTTAAAATATTTCACATTTTCAGAAATGGGGGAAAAATACATGAATATTTTACACAAAAAACCCCGTATTAAAAAGAAAATTAAAAAAAGGGTTATCTGAAATTAACCTTTAATGACAATTGCAATCGAAATGGAATGCGTTGTATATAAAAATCCATTTTCTTTTGTTAGGTTACAGAAAATAGGATATAAAAAAGACATAGTTAACTTGTTGAGGATTGTCATTTCACAACCCACAAAAAACACACATTTTAACAGAATGTCCTTTATGAAGTTAAGGTAGAATTTTGTTTGCATATTTTATTATAAAAAATGTTTATTGTAGGGTTTGTTTAAACTCCAAACTCATGTGTCGAAGCTCTGTTCTCTCTCGTTTTTAATTTCCAATAAAAAAACCAGTAACAGTCCCCGATTTTCAAATTCCTATTCGAGTTGTCATCTTAAAGCTCAAATAAACCTCTCGGAAGAATAAAAGTTATTTAATATAGACCACCACTCTACCGCATTTCCCTAAAAAAGTAAGTATACCCGCCAGTATAAAGAAAATTTAAACTTGAAATTGATCGACAAGACCTACGGTAGAACGTGCTTTTTGAATACCATGTGAAATTTTAAAAGACTCATTTCCAGGCCGGATAAGTCAAATTATACGATGTTGATTGGCTGCCTTGTTTGCCTGATTAAACACCCTAGATTTTTCCCCTTAAGGCTACCTACGTGAACAATATAACTTGCGTTAGCGAGGCAATAGAAAATGAACGCTCAAAGTGAAAAATACGTAAAAAGTGGCGCCTTACACTGCATGACCGGAAGTGGTCATTTGGCTGATATCGTTGCGAAATTGGAATATTTCACAAAAACAGAAAAAAAAACGCTCCAAGGGCGAGATTCTATACCGAAGTTAACAGTTTAACTTCTTAGTAGATATTTCTTTTACTTTACTTCTGTAGTGTTAATTAATTTACAAACAAGTATTAATTTATAACAAAAATTAATTAATAATTAGTAATTGTTTAACTTTTGTTAAACAATTAAATAGTAATTAAATAGTAATTGTTTGACTTTTTGGAACCGGTTAAAATCATAAAAAAATAAGGTTCCTCTTTTCTTTTATTTATATTTATCTGTTAGTTTTTTTTTAAATAACTGTTTTTTTATTTTACCTTCCTACTTTTATATCTTAAACTTTCTATGCTGGTTACAGTTTTAGGTAACATCAGATTATGGATACAAATATACATGTTTATTTCACCATCGTGTACATTGCCACCCCTTTTATGTGAATTTGACGTATCCTATTATACTTCAATATTCAAAAGGTGAAATCGGAATACTTGCACGTCATGCTTTTAATCGACATTTAAGGATAGAAAATTTACACAGTTTTCAACAGATATTTTTTCACCATTGAAAATATTATCCTGATTTTGCGGCAAAATAATCACCTGGTTCACTTATCAAGATTCCATTCAATTATAGGGCCAGTATATCGATAATAAAAAAACGTTTTCTCAAATTTTGTTTTCTTTGATTAAATAAAATATAACACATACACACACACACACATACACAAACACATGTTCTGCAGTATGAGAGTTTGTAGTGAAGAAACACACAAACTGTATAAACGAATAAAAAAAATTACACCTAATAAAATAACAGTTACCCATATTGTTTACTCTGTGGATCCGTTTGGAAAACTTAATGCAAGGGTTATATACAAACTCCCACATCGCACGGTTCGAATCTGAGATGACGTTTTAGTGTTGGAAAACTTCAACAGAGTTGCATCATAAAAATGTAACTATACATACGCATGAATTACTTTTTTATTTCTATGTTGAAAGTTGAATTAAATAATGATATGGAAATTTGAATATTGAGTACGTATATATTTTATAGACGATATTGTTGTACACATGTATGTATGTGTTAAGGAGAAACAGCTGAAAATACATTTTATTAAGATCACGATATTTAACACTTATTTCATGTTTACAAAAACAATGGTAATATAATATAACCATTATTTTTATAAACATGAAATAAGTGTATTAAACACTCGTGATCGTGATCTTAGTAAAATGTATTTTTAGCTGTTCCCGTATTCCGTTTTGAACTCGTGTAATGAATGATATCTTATGTTTAAATTTTAGATAAAACAAAAAATTGTTATCATCAAATTGGGTTTTTATCATGTTATCTTTATTTTAAAGGGAATAGAAAAAAAGGAAACCATTTTACTATCTACGATTAAAAAAGTAGTGTTTTCTTGTTCCTTAATAAGTTATGATTATTATTATTTTGTTACAAAAAAGGGTTCCTTATTGGGTGATTTTCTTTCTAATATCTTATTCTTTATTTCTACGATAAAAATAACAGAATAATATTTATCTCAGTAGATGGGATGTCTTATTTCAATTTATTTTTTCTTCTTTTGAATTTTCTAGCGCCCCATAATCGCTAGTCCACTTACAGTATTGCCCATAACTCTAAGCTTCATCACTTACGTTACCTGTATCATAAATTTATTAATTAATCTGTAGCAGCAGTTAATGACAATACTGTTAGTAGGCTGGCAATGGGGTAGTAAAAATTGAAAACCAGAAAAAATCTATAGAGAAAAAAAATTACATGGTCTCGATTTTTCCTAGGAATACATTTTATAAGTATAATGATTCCATCCATAAATGGAGAAGAAGGAAGACAAATTAAAAAAATGTAAATTTGTCAAAAAGATGATTATATTTGTTTTCGTGATTTTAAAGGATAGTATAATTATCAATTTGGTACATGAAACTTTAACATCTGATTTTCGTTTTCTTCGCAACTTGTACTTTGTATAGTGTAATAAAAATGGATGGTTAGTATGTGTAAGTAACAAAAAAATTATTCTTGGTGTGCGTAGGATACGCAGAGTTCTGACTTTTCTACGAAAAGTATATTAAAAATTTCACCAAAACAGAAATAAACGGTAAGATATCATGTGACGATGTTTGCTACTTTTGTTTTTTTTTATTTATTTTTGTTTGTGCTTAATATTTTCAAGTATAAAACTCAAATATAAACGAAAAATAAAATGAAATTATTAATAGTTGTCAGCCATCTCATTTAGTTTTACTAACTG